>NW_026782725.1:0-105246 GCF_031769215.1 Ylistrum balloti
CATATCTCCTTGAATTGTGTTCTTAAAAGCCAAGCATACCTGATATTATCGTTCTATGGTTTTTTCTATGTTTCCTCAACCAAACATGATTATTTATGATTATTTATTATAGTTTCCATGGTTAATTCCTTCCAATTTCTCGTTACAGGTTCGTATTGTGTCGTCCTTCGTAATAGGAAGCCATTTTGTTTGACTTTGTCACATGAATAAAGTTAGAGTTATTCCCCTTTCCCCATTGAAAAAAGCATACCCATGAGCATATACAAAATAACACAACATTTTCATTCTACATTTTATTTACAAAATAACAATAAATAACATGTACAAGAATATTACATAAAATAAATAATCAGAAGTTTTTTTGATTATGGATCGTTTATCAGAAAGTCTTAATACATAGCAGGCCGGTTTAATAGCGTTTCTCGAAACCCCAGAAGTCGTCGTCGTCACTGTGGAAGAACTCCTCGGCGTTGAAGTTGTCTTCCTCTGTCTGGTCGTTGTAATAAATGGCGTTCTCGTCGTCTGATGGTGTGTCAGTAGGGTCAGTGGCGCCGTGGGTCATGGGCGGGTCATGTTACTGTATAGTTATCGTTAATTGGCTAATCACACGCTGTCACTCACTCACACTCGAGGTGAGGAGACGACCCAAGCTGTTTATAACACTGCTGGGCTAACCCTTATCAAAACACCAATTATCGAAATGAGGACTTGTCATACTGGTAAGCTTACTGTACCATTATGGAGAATAACTGTTGTTAGAAACAATTAAGTGAATTCTTGAATGGTACCTGTAAGTTATACACAATGCGACATGCTCTCGGCCATTACGACATTAGCGTACGTGAAATGAAATCGGCAGCTTCAATTTGCATTTTTTACCCGCGGACATTACATGGAAGGTGGGTTTTTTCCCCAGATTTTTGTGTCAAAAAAGGGGTGCGGACATTACACAGATGCGGACATTACGTGGGTTTTTACGGTAATTTGTATTTAAATGAGGGTGTCCCATGGTCTCCTGCTGTGTCTGAGATACATTAGGAAAAAAATGGCAGACAGATTGCCATTTTAGGTTTTGACATATGATAGCACTCAAGAGATTAATCTCAAATTTCATAGATATCAAACACCAAAGTTTCTCTATTTTCCCTTTTTGCTTGTTAGTAACTTAATGCAACAAAGTTATTGAGTATAATTATAAGAGCAAAGAAAAGGAGGTCCCTTTGTTTTAGTAGAGATGGTTCCTCCAAACTTTAATGCAAGTATCTTCTCATCATTGGTTTCGGTTGGCAATATGTTTTGGTATGGCTAACTTTTTTTAACTGTATAATGTGACTTTATTTTTAGATTATCATTTTCAATAACCTGCTTTCTGATTTGAATAAACAAGTGAGGTGTAGACGAGCTCATGAGAAAATAACCTGATTTGAAAAGATTGTGGTATGAAAAGTTAAGAAATTTGGCCCATTTCAGAAAAAAAGAAGAAATAATAAAATCTTCAATCTTACCCTTTAGATAAAGGTGCATATAAACACAGACATCTACCATTTTCTCTTGACAAGATTTGATTTTTTTTTTCTTACATCTTACTGTCATTCCTGTTCTGTTTAGTGATTTGTTTATGTATAATAGCGTTCTTCTGTGCCATTCTTGGGCTATATATATATAGCTAATTCAATTGTCTCTGTGATATCACAAGTAATTGAAGCGTAGACATGCTAATGATACACATGATGATGTCTGTCACTTCAGGTAAGCAAATTTGAGGTTGTATTTGTGGATATCTTCCAGAAAAATACTGGTGTTTCACTGAACACTTTATTGAATAAAGTTTATATTATGAATACATTTCAATAGATTTATGTATTTGTTTGGTTGCAACTAATCGACGTAACATTGCTACCAAGATAAGATTGTTAAGGGTTCAGAAACTAATGTGGCAAGGATATCAGTCACAAAAATTCACCAAGTTTGCCGAGTAGAACAAACAATTTAAAAGTCCTAAATTAGTTGTTGTCACACGAAAAATAAGTAAAAGTATTATTGCTAGATGCATTGGTCTTGTATTATGCATGTCAATGTTGCTTGAAATGTAAGTGTATTTGTGGGCTTCTCATTTGAAATTTAATTCATACAGCTAGCATTTATGCAAATGTGTGAAACGACAATATTGTTAGAACAACATGTACACTCTACATTAAATTGGATTATTTTTTTGTAACTTCGTCATAATTTATGTTCTAATGCATTCTGGCTAATTACGTAAATCATACAATTTATATTATGGACATTATAATCAACACAACAGGCCAGTTTTGTCCGTGGGTGTGTATAAAAATTGTTTTAGTAAATTGATTTAATCATTTTAGTAGATTATTTCATGTAATAGTTCACTAGTTAACAGCACAATAACATTTGATTTCAAAATATTAATGAAATTACACCGTGAAGAAATCAACTAATTTTATACAATTTGAGTTAGTTGATGGGAGTAAATGTATACTGCTGCCATTACTTCACTTTTTTAAGTTATAGATATCTAGCAAAATTCCAGCATGAACACTTAGTGGACAAGAGTACTTGTGTTTGTCAGCTATCTTATATTTTTGTGAAGTATGTCTGATTTAATTGTCATTTTTTTGTGTTCTCATACACTCTTGATATTTTCTATGTATGATAATTAATAGTAACTGTAATTGAAAGCTTGATTTAAATTTTCAAATTTTGGCTGAGTTTTTTTTTTTTTATATAAAAAGTGATTATAATTGAAAATATATATGAGACTCATCAAATCAATTATATATAGCTAGATCAAATAAAGTTTGAGTGAGTCATGTTATGAAATTATGAAAACTTCTGTCCGGTGTCTCGTTGGCAATGCATTACAGCTGTCATCTATAATTTATTAATTTCCAACATCAAAATTTTGTTGTTGCAAAAGAGTCATACAATTTAATTTGTCAGTCTAATGTATAATAATAAGTTTAGCGAGTAACAAGAGATTTTTACTTCACTTGATATTCATCATGATGTTTGTCATCTTTAATAAGCATGATCACCAGTTACCAGAGGTGACAGTGTTTATTTGATTTGTGACTAAACACTAAAACCAAACATTGTGATGTATAATATATATGATGATGTGTATGGATATATTCTCATTATCTTGACTTAATTCAGCTAATTTCACTAGGTTTGTTTGTTTTTAGATTGATTTGGGGTTCAGAGTACCCAGACAGCATGAGAAGTACCAGTATTATAGAGATGATGTACCTTTTTGATGGAGTGGGACTAGGTGATTGAGGAACTCTATTGTAGACGCCAGATGTACATTGAGGATGTTCCTGAAAATGTTGTTTTTTAAGTGACAGAACATTTTATTGTTGTAAGATGTGAACGTAGAACATAACTTTGGAAATATGAAATCAAATAATTTGTTTCGAGATCAGGTGAACTCGGTGACTAATTTGTTTGAGAAATGGAGTGAATGTGAACAGACAGTGGCTCTATGTACACTGTTTAAACAGATTTCTCCTACACAATGCCGATTCCTGGCTCAAGTGTTGGACCAGACGGACTGTACAGATATAAGCCAGACGGAGAATGAGGCCAATGATCCAGGTATGCTTTTCAATAAAGAGACCAACATGAAGAACACCATCAATATATTTTTGGATTACTTTAGTATTTGTATTGCTTTAACCATTTTTTATGTGAAAATATATTGATAGGTAGAAGAGAGCTGCAAAAGTGAAATAATCATATCTGAATAAGATCATACAGTGTCATATGTCTATTTGTTGAGTGTTCTTAGCTTTTCCAAATAATTAAAATCTCATTCTCTTACAACTTGTCTTTGAATACCCAATCTCCAATATTTTTGTTGAAATTTTTAACATCCTTCTTTTACAGGATATATTCACAAATTGGCCAACAATGATTCCAAAGAGTATACTATTGGACAGCTCCTAGCTCATCTTCCACTGCTCCGAACAGGAGAAAATCAGGCCAAGGTTGAATATCTATCTTTGATCTCATCCATATTGGGTTACACAATTCAAAATGGTACTCATATTGAAGAAAGTCGGCAGATTATTTCATATTCATTGATGCATCCTGCAATTACAAGTGATGAACGTTCAGAATTTACCTTATGGATTGGGAAGCTAGAAGAACAGTTCACATATAGTATTCATCCTCAACAAAAGAAGTCTGTGAAAGATGAGGAAAGTATTAGTCAATCTCTAGGGAACTTGAACTTAAATTTCAATGCCACACACAAACCAGTTGAGAGTGGGAGAACAAATGGCTGGCCTGTACACCCACCGGGAGATCCCCTTGTCATCAACACGATGGACCCAATGCCTGTCCCGCCTAATGATCTCCTCATCACTCAACAAAATCTCATCAATCAGCGACAACATCAAGTACCCCCACCTCCACCACCTAACAGTAGTCAAATAAGCTACAATCACACTGCCTGCAAGTCACACCATCCACCTCTCCAGCCAACTAAATCAGCTCCACCCAACTTCATATCAGTGCCTTCTTCACAATCTTCACGTAAGTTTGTTCTTTCAAATATATGATGTCAACTCATTGTTCTGTCGTATTGGTACTATTGTAGATTTGATTTTCCTTGTCATTTAGACATCCTCAGGTATCTAATTCCTACTGCATTGTCAGTTAACTTTTCTATATTTATCAGTTAATGTAATTGAACAGGTAATTTGAGTAGTTATTTTTCAGAATAAATCTACACTTGTTTATATATATATATCTATTTTTTTATTTTGCATTCTTTGTGTTTTCTTTAGTGAACCCTGGTTCACGAGTTCATCAGCCATTAGCGAGGACCCCGTCGGTGTCAGTGGTACCTCCTAGCTCCATCCTAGTGCCAAACCACATCAATGACTGGCTACAGTCAAGTGAGGATCAGTCCTCACATTCCTCATCTGATAGGGGGCGCTCACACTCCATGACTTCATCAGACCATGCTCCACTTTCCCCACAGAGCAGTATCACATCCTCTAGTAGCAGTAGTGGCGACACCCATCAAGATGATGGTCCACAGCCAGTCAAAAATAGCTTTCTGGAGGAAGGCAGTGGAATGAGGGGTAAGAAGTTAGGATGTATACTCTCTTTTATTGTATTGTTTCGGTCAGATATTTAAGTTTACTGAAAACTGCTTCACTGCTTATATCACTCAAGATATTATATCTGAGATCCTTCATGATGCCTATAGCTGTTTGATGTGAAAAGTTAATAATGGTCAAAAAAGTTTTAGTTTCTTAAATTGATGTGGATGTTTTGTTGTTAAAGTAACCGTTTATACTTTAACACCGAGTTTACAGGATAAAATAAACCCTATTACATGTATTGACAATGACTGTGATTTACTGATTGCACAGATAGTGTTGACGGCTTTGAGTTAAGAATATTTAATGTTCTGAATTTTACAGATGTACCTTTATGGTTAAAAACTTTGCGCCTTCACAAATATGCCTATATCTTCCAACAATTAACTTATGAAGAAATGATGAACCTGACAGAGGAGTGGTTGGAATCTCAGGTACAATGGGTTCGTCTTTTTTTATTGGTTGCAATTTTTACCTGTTTTTAGTTTAAATTGTCACAGTTTTCCTACATCATCGGAAAAGATTGTCTATTGATTAATTATAATTGAATCTATTGTCTGTATCCCGTTTTATCTTGGATGTAATGATATTTGATTTTCAATGATGTATTTCACCTGAAATTATCTTCTTGATTTCTAGAATGATTGATTGTACAATTTAGAAACACATAACTTTGTTATATCCATTTATAGAATGTAACGAAAGGTGCTAGAACAAAAATTGTGCTCAGTCTGAACAAGCTTCGTGAAAGACAGTCCTTGCTTCGCTCACTTGAAAAGGTTTGTACTGATTTGATTGCATAAGTTAATTTTACTATGTTTGTTTGGACACTTAAAGTACATTATTATCATGTATCTGAGTGTCAAGACACTGGTCAGATTGTAGAAGTAACCAAGTTCGAACACATGTACTTGCTTGTGCTTGTAAGATTAATGGATTCAACATCACTGCTTACTTAGGTCCTAACATGATGTAAAATTTCCATCAATCACCCTGCATACCTTTGGGTATCCAGAGGAGGGGTCACTTGAAGACATGACAGTGTTGACTCAACACCCCCTTACTTGATTTCATGGTTCTAGTTATAAAGTTGTCAAATGATGTAAGGATATTATTACAACAATACTGTCAATGAATGTTCACAGAGGGTGGTTTTATTATTTCTCCTCGGTTATAACCACTTCTCAACAGAGGTACATTTCAGGTTGATTATGATATGTTAAGTACATAAATATGGGCTAGGTTTTAAAAATTTTGAGTACCTGGGACATATTTATTGTTGCTGTCATTGTCTTTGTGATGTAGGAGATGATGGATGGTGGATCTGTAAAGGCTGCTCTCACAGAGATGAAAGTTATCATCAATACCCCAATGAAGGCGTTCTCCCAGGACACTGACCGACTCCCATCTGTACCTTCAGGTTCAGAAGGAAGCGAATACTCTTATATTGTTGAAGGGGACCTGGTTGCACAGTTTACCAGAGTTATGGGCAAAGGTAGACTTTAGCAAGAAAAGAATTTGAAAAATGAATGATTATGAAGAGTAGAGTAATGGCACCATTGAGTGAAGAAATGTATGTTTTACTGATCAGTGTTAAATTGAAGAATATTAGGTAGCTGAAGAGTAGAAAATGCTGTTTTTAGAATATCAATATTTTTTTTGTGATCTGACTTTAATTGCCTGATTGACTTAATGACTTTAACTGACTTTTAATAGGAAGAAATAGAGCATTGTTCTTGCTTCTGTGTAGATTGTTCTTGGCAAGACTATGATACTGTAAATCACTTAGATTTCTTACTTTATTTCACAAATTTACCTCTTCAGACATATTTGGGAATACGGAAGAAACTCATCTTGAAATTCAAGAGATGTGGAAAATATTTCTCCTTATCTGTATTTCAACTCAAACAAAGTGTCCAAATAAGGTTGACATGTCAGTTTCCTGACGTTGATTACTGTTGAATGAAGTACAGGCCAGATAGCTTGATACAAAAAGCATGATTTAATCTGTTATTTGAAATAGCAGTAAAGAAAAGGAAAGAAATAAATTTCTATTTTCCCTTTTTATTGTTTATTAATCAGAATACATATAAAACAATACCAATCAACTACATTTGCACTCATGTCATTCTGTACACATACACTACCTGTACTGGTGAAGCACTTATACATTATATATTTTACATAATGACAATAAAATAAATTAAAATTTGCTTTTTATAAGCGACTTTAAACGATGTATGAAGCTATAGGTCATATTAACAGAAGTTTACCATGAATAGATCGATATATAAAAAAAACGTGACACTAGAAAATTTTTAGCTGTTAAAGAAAACACTATACAAGTCTTTGACTCGCGCAAAACAAATCACGCAAAAATAAAGACTATCAATGAAAATTCTTTCAGCACTTCGTTGTCAAAGACTAAATCTAGCAAAGTACCCGATCACAGTCCTTTAGTAAACAAACTAAAAATAATTCTCTCATGAAATCATGGGGATCAGATTTTGTCAAAAAAGTTAATACTGGTTTTAGTGTTTGTCTCTATCGTTCCTGAATATGCACCTGATGAAGGATTTGCCTTAAATGCTGAAAACAAACATTTTGACTTTTAAGATCAAGATTCGTTACACAAAAAATGATTTTACAGTACATTAGATAGGGAATTTTGTATCTCATGAGATTTTTTATATACTTCTACATGATGAGTGATGCCACAATTACAATGGCATCATTGTATTCAATAGTCCTTCTGATGTTTAGCCATTCAGAAAAGGAAGGTATCATTACTATAGAGTGGAAACCAGTCAAGTGTTGTGCAATTTTGGAGGGGGTGGGAATATGTATAAGAAAAAAGAAATCATTACCCATATGATTCCAGATTGATTAATCAGTCAAGGGCTGACATTCTACAACAAAATCTCATTCTATACTGGTGGCAGATTCTGTTGATTTGTGATTGTAGATTTATTATTTTGTTTTCAGTTTGTACACAGTTGTTGACGGCCAGCCGTCCAGATGATGAATGTTTTAATCTCTACCTCAGTCTCATTGACAAGTGTATCAATCATGAGGTAATTTGTACATGTTTTTCTGTGTTTGAGACTTGATTCATCTATTCAGTATGATCAAGTATTGTTAGTTGAAAAAAAGTTTATAAATTTGTAATACATACATGAAATATGTTTTACAAGCTTCTGAAAATGTCTGTTTGATCAAGTCTTGACAACTGACAGGCAAAACATAATTCTTGTTATAAGTTATTATGTGATTGATAAAATCATATTTCTTTTTTCGATTCACATCTTTGAGATGCTGTAGGTCATTTGTGATTATTTTCAAGCTGTTAAACTAAATAAAAAATGCTCCAGATTGGTACTGTAGCAAGTCCAACAACACACAACGTTCTTTTGGAAAATTAGTACTGTATTTTCTGGACTATAAACCGCACCTTTTTTCCTTGTGATTATATGTGGATGAAAAGAAAAAAAAAATAGTGAACTAGTACGAGAGAGTACTGAGTTTTTAAGGTGTACCTGCTCCTCACATGTTTGTGACTGAAACAGATCATCTAGAGCCGTCATTTGCACAGGATGATTTGAAGATTGAAATAAAGTAACATTCTCAGGGATTTTATTAATTATTTTTTTATATGAATCGCAATAATATCTTCTGGACGTTCACAGTTACTTCAAAGTTGTAGCTGAAGTTTACAATAGCCTTTTGCATCCTGGGATTGATAGGTCATTGTGTTATAGGCCATATTCTAGAATATCAGCCATGCTTGTTTACAATATGAATGGCATTGTGTAGCGTATAAGAAGAAATGATATGGGATTTTGATTAGTATGCAAGGGCCTTCATTAATAGTTAACAGTAAATATGCTGATGGGGAGATTGTTAAGTAAAATGTACATAATGTCAGGCCCTATATCTGTGCATAGACAATCTGTGAAAGCACCTAAGCCAAACAAGTTTGATATTTGCTGTTTTATTTTTTTTTGTAAATGCATCAATAAAAGAAAGGATTATGTGTGTATAATTCGTTATAAAACTTTAATAAAGGTTACTTTTTCAAATTTTATTGAATGTTTCACTGACGATCTTGATAAATTGCCCTCCGTTGTCTGTTATATCAAAGTATTTTGGCCAACTTAACTGTACCACTTGGTAAGAACTGCCTTCTGTTATCAGTATATCCACAAAACAATAGTAATCACCATGTTGTAACAAAGGTTGTGGTTTATATTCTGGTGCAGCTTATATGTAGATCAAATTGAAAAAAAAAATGCTAAAAATTGGCCCTGTGGCTTATAAACCAGTGTGGTTCGTTAACCAGAAAAAACAACATAAAAACAATTTTGAGAAGTCACAGCACAAAAGTAAGACGAAAATTATTATATCATATGTTGATATCAGTAACGTGCATTGTTCTGAAGCAAGAACAGGATTATAGGTAATCAGGAAGTCTTAATTGATGTCAATAGTCAGGTAAGGTTATTTTAATATTGTTGATTTTGTTTGTAGGCATTTACACATAGACAAAAAAAACTGTTATCCACCTGGAAGCAAGAAACACAGAGAATATATCAACCACCACTCAAATACAGTATGGATAGGAAACTGAAACAAGGGTAGGTTTTTGTATATTTGTATTGATTGGTTCTTGAGTTTTCTAGATGAATTTTTGCTCAACAATAAGTTTTATATATTAAATATATAAAAAGGATATGAAAGCAATCTTGAATGGCCTTTGGTGCACAAATATATTAGTATAACTGGAATGAAAACCAAATGTTTCATCATATTCTTAATTTGTCCAGATGGGGTAATACATTTCCTCTTGGTGCCTCATTGCGTGGAGGTTTAAACCAAAAGGTCCAACGTCAGCCCCGTACAACTACACAGTGGAGTTTTGGTGCCAAAAGGTCTATAGTTGGAGGCACTACCAGTGGTCACCTTCCTCTGACACGCAACACCTCTCTCAATCCAGCACTCTTCTCTCGGCCAGGATTTGTTGAGGTAATTTAGTGATATTAAATGAATGGTTGTAGTTTAAACGGACTCAATGGTTAGATTTCGAGCAAGTAGTCTATTCACAAAATTATAACACCTTTTTGAAAAAAATGGTTATCAGCTTCAAACTGACACTAGTCAACACTCGCGGTTGTGTCTACATTATTGTCAGGTGACCTTTCAGAACCTTCTCTCAATCCGTTGCTTTGTTATGATTTCTAAACTTTCCCGCAATGTGCATGCGCAAGGAGGTTTAAACCAAAAGGTTTCACAGATATTCCAAAGTTCAAGGGTCTACTAAAAAAAAACCTTGATATATCAAGACCTTGAATCATTCATAGTGGGTTATATCGATGTTTCCATGTTCATGGCTATTTTATGACACAATATTTTTACGGGAACAAACACAACAAATACCAAATCAAATTTAAATGAAAAGATGCATTTTAAAAAAAAAAAAAACCAGCATAACTTAAAATAGAAATTAACAAGAAATTGATAATGCATGCTGATGTTTACATTCATGCCTTCATGTTACACAGTATATGTATTTTACGGATCAATTACAATGAAACGATGCTCAGATTTAAGTGGTCTTCAAGTGTTACAGAAATTGTTCCAAGCCTGATACATAAACGTTATAGTCACTAATGAATTCGAAAGAAAGCATATTAATATCATAATGTATTCTATTCAGAAAAGACAGCAATAACATCACACATCTTCGGTCTTGGAAATAACAAGAGTGTGATTTCTTTGATTCAAGCATGGTTAGAATCCTTAACATGGGAAGGCAGTTAATGAGTGCTATGTGCAGTATACACTAGTTATTTCACTTTGTTGTCAAGATTATTTTTATGAATTACAAGGACAACAAGAGCATTCATAGAACTCAAGTGACTATTCAGGCCCTTCAGAATATTGTTTACCCTTTTTTGTCTTTGTCCACTCAATCCACACTTTGATTTTCATAAGATGAATCAAACATTTAACTTTGATAAAAAAATAGATATTTTAATTATTTCAGGGCAAGCAGCCAGTGACAAGAACCCATTCTGCTCCTCTGAGGTCTCCAAATCTTGGTCTGGCTGTGTCAGGTGTGTTATCTATAGAATGCTTAGAAATTGGTCTAAATCTAGCCATTGGTACGGCTAGAACAGCAAACATAATTGGAACTTAAATGATGTCTGTGTGGAACTTGAATTTAACTTGAATTAAAACTGTGGACCCAGGATAATTTGGACCCCATTTGTCTAATTTGAAATTTTGACAGAAATGTTATGGAATATGTCTTTGAAATTCCAGATATATTTGTTAGTTAGTACACACAGCTTTGTGACTGACACACAGATTGAACTTGTATTATTAGGTAGTGATTGGAGCTGTTGTAACTGCTTTCAAGTCATATTATAGAACACTTGCCTATGCCAAATCTATGGATTTAACAATAGTAAAGAAAACATGACCATGGATAGAGTTAGTAAAGTTAAATATCAATGACTTAATAATTAAATTAATGATACATATATTATTAATGATACATATTGTTTTCTATTGATCAAGGAGTACAGCAAAAATATGGAGGTCATAAAAAAGTATTTAAAAAAACAAGTCTCATAAAGTCCCGATTTTCTTTACACATCAAACGCAAAGGAAGTAGGGGTGCAAATACATTGTACTTTAAAACTGGTTTATCATATGTTTCACATACAGAACTATTTAATTGGCAATATTTAATTTACTTCACTGAGGATTACATATTTGACAGCTCAATTTCTAAAATAGAACTTGTAATCGCTTACAACAAAGGGAAATATGTCCTTCATGGAAATTGGAGATCTGGCTATGCAGTAGTGAGCTAACAGAAAATGATACAATTTGTTGCATATTATCCACTAAATTCTTCTTAATCATTCAAGAAAATTTCAATTTCCTACAAAAAAAATGCTTCCAAATGAAAGCAGTACTTAAAGTACTTATAGACATTCATTCATGTGTGTGTTTATAATAAATTGAACATTTATCAAACAGTATAAACATTAAGATAACACCAGTGATAAATAATATCGTAGATATACAACCAATAAAATGTCTTCTTGATGAAAGTTCAAAGTATTGATAATATCAAGTTAAATATGTTGTGATATTTCACTATTACCAAAATAGTGCACAAGTCTATTTGCTTGACATCTACCATAACTTGTTGTGATATGTTTTAAAGTGGAGTTATGTGCTTGTGGAATTAAAAGAAACAATTATTACAAGGCTAGAATGGTAAACTGTTATTTAGATCAGGTAAATTGTATGATAAAATATTGCTAGACCTTCATTTGTTACTTTTCAGATTGTGAATCTACAGCAGACAATGCAGAAAACTATGCTCAGCTGGATTCTCTGTGCATGAGTGTAACAGAACATGCCCTTGGAGGGCCAGGTATTGAAACATCTTCTATTCTATAAGTGATGGTAGACTTAAAGAATGATCTTTGCCCTGTCACTGAGATAATTGAGGGCATGTTTTGGTCTAAGAAAGCAATTGTTTCATTTTGTGTATATTATAGTAAGAAAGACCCAACCACTTATAAAAAAAATTGGATAAATTAATATATATGGTTTCTGATAAATTTCTTTTCAAAGTGCTATAATGTATACTAAAAGGATAAAGAAACACAGGGTGAACTTTAAACCAGAAATTAAGTATGATATCGGGCTTCATTTAAAACGAAATTTTGTATACTTACAGATAAATAAAAGCTTAAAAATTTCCAAAGTCTGTATTTTGCATCTGACAATTGGTTTAGAGGTACTAACGATTAAATTTAATGGACCCATAGGATTTTTAAATTGAAATTGAACTGAGTCATCAATATCTTGTGTGTCCGCCATTTGCTGTGGTCACGGCCATTATTCTTCTGGTCATAGAGTTCATGAGAGCGTTAATCCGTCTTATGGGGATGTTGTCCTACTCTTCAATCAGAGCTCTGGTCAACTGCTCTCAAGTAGCAGGGGGTGGCTAGTGCTTTCGAACCTGTCTATCCAACTGGTCCCAAAGATGCTCGATCGGGGACAAATCAGGGCTATATGGCAGCCAATCTAGTGGTTGAATGTTGTTGTTGGCCAGAAAGACTTGGCAAGTCCTTGCTACGTGGGGCCTAGCATTATCCTGCTGGAGAGTTAGATTATGCTGCTGTAAAAAGGGATAACATGGGGTAGGAGGATTTCATCTCTATACTTAGCTGCTGTTAAATTGCCATCAATAACAACCAATTGTGATTTTAACCCGTGTGAGATTCCTCCCCACACCATTACTGAACCGCCCCTAAACCTATCCCTCTCTACAACGCAAGCGTCCGTAAAACGTTCGCCACGACGTCGGTAGACACATTGACGGCTGTCAGATTGATAAAGACAGAATCGAGACTCGTTCATGAAGAAAACTTGTCTCCACTGCCTCAGTGGAAACCATCGTGGAGCATGTGTAGCGACCCAGGCCATACGACGCTGAAGTCGAGCAGGGGTAAGGTGTGGACCTACGTAGGGGCGACGTGCTCTTACACCAACTTCTCGTAATTGATTCCTTACAGTTTTTTAACTTATAGGACGCCCATGATTTCCACGAACATTAAATGCACTCTCAACGGCAGTAAGGCGCCGATTACACACATGAGAGACGACAATATAGCGATCCTGACGTCGTGACGTTACGCGTGGACGTCCTGACCTAGGTCGATCGGCCAATCGCCCAATTTCCTGAAGACGTCTTTCAAGCCGTTCTGTGGTGGAAACATTAACACCAAAGTGCCTAGCAACCTGATTTTGCAGCTGTCCTTGCATCAGCATCTGAATGGCCTGACCCCTCTGAACTTCTGTGAGTCGTGCCATTCTTAAAACGAATCAAATTCTCAATTAATTTTAGGGAAGCAGTTGGTTTGTATAAAGACTAACGAAGAGTGACTTGACCAACGCTGCATGAGACCAGAACAACACGGTGCACGAGATTCTTCTTTTTTCCTTCCTCCATTTACCAGAGCTGCGCACTGTACCGTGACTAAATTTTCGATACATGACAAGGTGTAATATGACCTAATTACTCAATCCACAAAGTTTCACTGTATTTGGAGAACGCGTTTTCAAAATATCGGAATAAATATTACCCTGCATTTCTTTATCCTCTCAGTATATTTGTCATCAGATATTTCATGTTACATTGCAAAATTATTTCACATCAGGTTTGGTCCAAACTTGATAGATCACTTAATTGAAAATTCAACTTCAAATTTTCAGATTCTGGAGATAAAGGTTCAGGATTTTGAAAATAATGAAGAAAGAAAGAGTGAAAAAGCAGCTAGCAGGAATGTGTACAGACATAACTTAATTCTGTATGAGTTAACTTTTATGAGTTTATGTTAAGAGTTTGTTTTAATAAAATCAAGGCTATAGGGTCAAACCCATTAAAGACAGAATTATCAATGTTATGAATATTTGCTTGGTCTGCTGTGGTGTGTATGAGGATGTTTTTTTTTCTTCTCTGTAGCTTTGTATCTATTTCACCAACCATTGTTTAATTGCCTGTGTTTTCATCTTTACATTTTTTTTTTTTTTTTTTCTTGTAATTTACACTTGAATGAATCCACACCAAGATGTTTCCTAGCTACCATTCATATACTAGTGACAGTATATGTAAATAGATCATATAACCTTGTGATTGTGGCGTGTTCAATATTCACCAATATTTTGCGTTGTTATTGATTTGTTGAATTTTTTTTTCTTTCTTTCTTTTTTCATATCAAGCTTTTTCATATTCTTCCAAACTCAGATGTGTATTGTTTATTTAATTTTATAAGACATAGAATGTTTTGCTGTTTAATTTTAGATTTTAGTTGAATGTATAAAAAAAGTATGGTTACAGCCGGATCTGATACCTATCTTGATTTATGTGTACGCATACTGTGTATATGTCTATTATTTAACATTATGAGTTACCTGTGATCATCGCTTTATAACTTATCATTCATAAATTCACAGAGTGCCTTTTGTCATAAGAGATAAATGTATACTGAAAGGTTCTGCCAAAATCTATGCATGCACAAATCAACCAAATCGGTGCAGTATTCCATGGGTTAAAGTTGGCGTCTTTGTACTGATGGACCTATACTTCAGTGTCAAAGACACTTGTTTTATTATTTGATGGGAGTGAGGATTCTTGCATAAAGAATTTGTCTAAATACATTCTTATTAAGTCTGAGTAGGAGAAAGAATGTCCATGCCTTTACAGAATGTGTTTGGCATAACAGCAAGTGAAAAATGTGATTTTATGAGTTTTGTCTGGGGTGAATCTACCATGGCCAGTAATTTTTGTATCATTTAGTAGTACCTCCTATATAAAGTGTTAGAACCATGAAGTGTCAGTTTGAGAAAATATCAAACCTTATATTAGACTGGTAGATATTTGATGTACATGTGTAACAGATATAATGATATTTATTTAAATGCTGTGTAAAGAGTTTAGAGTTCAAGATTTGACATATGTTGAAGTCTATTATGTGTAGTGAACCAAAATGGACAAACAATATCAAAAAGCATACTGATGTTTGGTTATGTTATCATTTTTCCAAGACTTAACCCAACAACTATCATCTTCAGTCCTTTAGTATCCGTTTACAGAGAATAATCCTGGTTAATTGCAGGGTCTGCATGTTGTGCTGATCCTCTGCATTTGATATTTTCGATGTTCAGTATTTCCTTTCAAAATTTTTATCTTTTTTAAATTGTAATAAACAAGGCATAATGTCAGTTGATTGTACAAGGGATGTCGTGCCCACATTTTTACAATTGATGTCATGTCATTTTTTGTACAAGGAATGCCATATCATCATTTGTTCAAGGGAGGTCTTGTCAAAAGATGTTGTTTGTAAAAATGATGTCATATATAGATATTGTACAAAAGATGGTGTGTCGTTGGTTTTACAAAAGATGGTGTGTTGTTGCATTTACAATGATGTCATTATCCATTGTACAAGAGACGTCATGTTCTTCAAAAGGAAAATCAATGGGATTGTACAAAAATTTCATATCTGAATGTGTCATGTTGGTTTAAGTGGTTGCGTGTGTTAAAAGTGTGTGCCAAGTGTGTTGAGAATGTACAATAATGCAAGATTTATCCCTTTTTTCTTTTTTTTTTTTATGTTTTTGTCGTTTTATGTATTTGAGACGTGTATTGAATGTGTGATATCTTTCGTGTAATAGTCATTGGCACAAGCAGTACTTGATGTTCGTTATATTAAGGAACATATGTGTGATTCCTTGGTCATCTTTTAATTTGTCTTGTGCCATTACTAGAAAAAGTGCCGTCATTTTCTTGTTAATGTGTCTCACATGTTTAGGTATCTCTGCCGGTACAGAGATCAAACAACCGTAGCCCAAATGTACATTTATCACAATTTTATAGAAGTACATGGCTATCTTTGGTTGTAATTATCACACTCAGAGTAATTATATCCCATATATATATAGATTTTAGGAGAGTATGTTAATACAGAGGATGTACATTTCATTAAGAGATATTCTATAACACCATTGGTAATGTTGTGGGAACTATTATACATCAGAGTTATGATGATTTTATGTTAAGTTTGTATTTTTCTTGCTGTAGTAATACAGTGCCTGTAATTTTTTCCTATCTGTAGCAATGCAGTGTTTAATATAGCAGAGAAATCTACCCCCAAGTTGCACTTCTTTTAAAAGATGCAAGTTTTTGTACATTTTTCTACTAAAATGTAATATTAAAGTACTTTTAATTAAAAAAAAAAAGTTTAATCTTCAGCAACTGCTGTTTTTAATGTTGAAGCTGATTCCGTCTAACTTTTCAATACTGCTATAATCTGTAGATTAAATTTGACCGATTATTATGGATGGAAGTGGTTAGGCATGTCTATTTGATGTGTAGTGCTGTTGTGGTAATTTTGATTTTTAGTTTGGTTTCCTATAAATATTTCAAACAATCTGATCATTGATTATTGATGCAGTGCTGAGGAACTTCATTTGTGTTTGATATGGAAGGTATGCCTTCTGTATATTTTTACTGCCTCACACTGTAGATAACTTTATGTTGTGCATTCACATTTCCATTCTTCCTCAATAATCCTACCGGTAACTGTTATGGAAATGACACATTTTAAGAAAGTAAAAGTTTTCACTTCTGAGTTTGAATAAAGATTGAAAAAAAAACCACCCAAAATATTTATCATATATGAATTTATAGTGCATGGTTTCTATAAATTACAGTTCATTGATGTGTTAATACATAAACATTTATGTAAAGTTTTTTTTCTACTATTGTGACAAATAATAATGACAAATTGAAATGCAGCGTTTCCATTTTGATAAACTGAAGATATGTACATCATTGGTGTATTTGCTCTATTTAATATAAATTTTAGTGTTTTTTGATATTTTATAAATTACTGTGTAGGTGTTAACAAAACTACTGCTATTTACTGTTACTATCAGTTTACACTAATATCTGACAAAAAATTCTCTAGCAAAGGGTTCTTGTGTTAACCTGGTCATATGAAGTCATTTGTAGACTTTGGTCGGAAGGCTTAACCAAGCTTATAAGTGTCATTGTTGAATATTTATGAATTCAATTACAACTACAGACCCAACATGTTTGTATTTAACTTTGGTTTATTTCTAAATGTATTGTATTTATAACTTATTTGTAATACAAGTAACCTTTTGAAAAGCTCTAAAAAGCATGATTAACCAGTGATTGAAGAACCTTGATGTATGAATTTTATATATCTTATATTTGTCAGCAGGAGTATGTTATAAATTGTTTCCTTTTACTGAAATTTCCTGTGCTTTTATAACAGCTTTTCTTTTTGACATTGAAAGTTACAAAGCAACATCAAGGCAAAGACATTTTTTTTAACTTAATCCCATTTAGTGTGTACCTGTATAGAGATACATTACACAAGTTCATGTATGGAAAAACTTGTTGGCAGTTGGACTGTAATATAATAGAATTTGTACAAATTGTTTCTTGTTGTGTTGAAGTTAAAGTTTATAACCAAGTTCTGGCAAAAACTAAAGTGTTAATATTTTGTTACATTGTTATGTATTTTAGAGAATTTAAGAATGAAATTCCAATTTAAATTTCTTTAGCTTTACTTTATGTGTATGTTAAAAGTGTGGATAACACTGTGATAATGTTGTATCACAGTGGTAGTGTATACAGGAAAACATGGATATGATGTATGCTTGGTACAAACTGAACTTTAGTCTTTGCTTAAATTCTATTAATTCATAAGTTGCTATCAAACAGATATGGGGCATCCTTGATGATTTAAGTACCAACCTAGTTTCAGGAAATATTCCTGCTCTTACAGAAATAGAACTTTGACACAGTGTAACACTCTTTGATAGTGCATTTATATGGTGAAGGAGGGATCCATACGAATCTTAAAAGAACAATTCTCAAGACATCATTGTACACTGTTGGACGTAACAGTAACTGAACTATATTACAAACATGTGACATTAAAATCCTCCACCATTCCTGTTTATGTACTACAATACCAGTATTACCACTGCATTGCCAATGCCGTCTGTATAAAAATACAAATAATACACTGATATGACAAAGAGTTTTGCTTTTCAGAGCATGACCTAAGCAGGCTTGTGACCTGGTAGTCCAAACATCACTTGAAAACTTAGCTACACATGTGTATATCGTATGTATATCCATAGCATGACGTACCTGTTACAGTATTATAGTGTTGTACCACCTTCCAGACCTTAGAGGTTTCCTTAGATGTCATACCATTTTTCAGACGTAAATTGCATAGCAATGTCCATTGGTTTAAAGCTAGTGTTAGCAAAATATGATCACAGATAAGGTATTTATGATTATTGTAACAAGTTCTTCGTTTTAACCTGCACTTGTTAAAATGAATTGTTTTGGGATATTTTTATTCTTGTTACTATGAAATGAAAAAAAATTGTTTGGAATGGGAAAAAAAATTTGATGAACATGCAATTTTGTAACAGGTTCTACAGGGTATTTGTTTCAATTGCAAAATGAATTTTGTTCATTGCCAAGTGAACATTTATCTTCAGTCTGGAAATGATTGATTAACCGTGATTGAATAATTAAAACTGGTATTGTAACTAACCCCCCACGTGCAAAAGTTCATGTTTTCTAAATAACCTTGAGAATTTAACAACCTTTTTAACCTGTTGATATTATTTACATAATTGTATGGTAATGAAGAATTTTTTTATCTTGTACTCAATACTACTTAAAAGTGCTTTATTCTGTGTAAATCAAAGTTAGAACTTAAATTAACTTTGCTCAATTTTGAATATAGATACTAATATTTACATGTGGCTCTATGACTTTGGAGGTGTGTGTGAAGTAATCTTCCCTGCTTTCATATTTAAACCATCATGAACTGAAATTTTATCACCTGCCAGATAACCATCCATGACTAGTAGCATACAAAGAAATATTGTTTCTCTGTACCCACACATTGACGAGAAACCAATTCTATGGTTTCAGTTGTATTTTACATGTGCAGAGTTTATAATGATGAAGTTGTACACATTGATTTTTACGAGTAAGTTGGTAGTTTGTCAGAGGAATTATCCTGGAAGGGAAATAAATGGTCTTGTTCTGAATATTGCTTTGTGTTATTTGTTGAGGGTTAATCAGGGGTAAATCAAATTTGAATGCAAACCACAAGGAACACAAAAACAAGGGATACGAGAGCGGCCTTGTTGCCCACCATCTTATCTTCATTGATGCTTTTTCAGTTGGATCTTTTCCGTTCTTTTCATCTGAAAGTGGGATATTCAAATTGCCGTGCATCTGTTGTCCATAAGCTATGATTTTTAACAAAATTTCTTCAGAAGCACTTAATGAATCATTCTCAAATTTCATATGTAGTTTCCCTTGGTCCCCAGTTAGTAGTTATGTATTACACATTTTGGAACAGATTATAAAACTAAAATGACCAATAGGTCAATTTTGACATCATATGAAACTTGAGAACGATTAATTCAGTCCTTCTCAAGAAATAGTAATGATAAAGAAGATAAAGACATGAAAAGACCAATAAAAAACAATCAGGCTCCACGTCAAGGGAGTTGTTGATAAGTTGGGGCTGTTTTCTTTTATAATATCGGCTGAATTGCAAGTGAGCTTATACTGTGATGCTGCATCCATCACCAGTGTCAGTTTTGACTGAATATTTGGACGATGCATGGATGAAGGGCTTTCAAGTTTGTTCAAATTAATTACCTACTTTCAAGGTCTCACTTGTCCAATGTAATAAGATATGTATCTTCAAATAAAGTGTGGCTAAATAACCAGAACCTTGCAACCATGATACTTGTTTAGCAGCATGCTGGGATGATATGCTATCATGTTGTAAAACTGATTGACCTTGACTCACTAAGGTTGATGGAGTCAAATCTGATTTCTCAATGATCTCTAGATAAAGGCTAGAGGCATATCAAGATTTTAGGTCATCTGAAACAAAGTCAAAGATAAAGTTGTCGCAGGTGAAGGTCAAGGCCGCTAGGCCTGGTTTTTAAAGTTAATCTTTACCTACTTTCAAGGTCTGCGGGATTCAGTAGATTGGAATCCTTGAAGGACTTATGAATAACAGGACAAGAGTTGTGATCTGTATGCATGTAGCCTGAATAAGATGCACGACAGGGAAAGGTACAGGCCCAATTGCTCTCTTGGTGATGTTGGCTTCAGAAACAACTCTACTGGATGGTATTGCTACTTGTACCAATGCATAAACATAATGAACTGGTAAAATGAGCTTAATCCATAGTTTGTCCTAAAGGAAATTTGTTTTCAACTCATTTCTTTCAAACTTGGTAGGCTTTATAACTATGACATTAAACCGAATTTTCTTAAACGACAGTGTAAAAATGAAATATTTTTGAAAGAGTTAACACCCTTTTTTTTAAACAATTTGTTAGAAATTTTATAGGCAGTCTTCATTGAAATTCATACCTGAGCAAAACTGAAGATCAAGTTATATGGCTATTTGTATGGTTACTGGAAAACGATGGAAACTAGAAATTTCACCATTAAAAGGCACTACAAGATCTCCGATAGATACATATGTAAGAGATGTGAAATTATCTTGGATGGTTTCAGGATAACATAGAAAGCATTGGTCTTTATAGAAACAATTTAGTTTTGTTTTGTTTTTTGTTTTTCGTGATGTTTCCTCATTTGACCAATGAAGTCTTTGAGAGCAATGAAATGACTAGGATATTTTAGAACATTTTGAGACAGATCTTTTACATAAATTCACAAGAAGATACAGAAATGAATCTGTTGATTTTCACTGTGTCAAATTACTTTCCTTAACCCTATGTCCTGTGTGATTGGTCTGCAACGTAATTGCAGGAGGTATAATAAACACATTTAAGACTAAAAATGCAAAATCAATTTATTTTTGAAGACATGAAGCAAGCCAGTAGAATTGCAGATATACATTCATACTTTTTTCTTTTTGATGACATGTGGCAAGTCATATTTTCCACGAACACAACACAGTCTTACTCCTGGGACGTCCTGAAGTCTACCTCCTTTGAGCAGTACCATAGAGTGCTCCTGTAGATTGTGTCCCTCATATGGGACATATGCTGTAGTCTCAATTCCGTTACTAAGCTTTACTCGTACACATTTTCTGGAGGCAGAATTAGGTTTTTTGGGCTTTTTTATAATGGCTTTTAATACAAGACCTCTTTTATAAGCATTTCCACCAAGAATACCATACTTCTTCTTCTTCTTTTTGACTTTTCCTCGTCTATGCAATTGGCCTAATGTCATATCACGCTGTAATGAGATTTGGGGAAAGTGATATTTCTGACATAGACTATGAGCATCTGTCCTTGTATTGCTGCCAATTTGTAGGGTTGATAGGCTTCGCAAATTCACACTTCCAGTTGCAAAATTGGTCTTTATTCCTAGAATTAAAAAGAAATTTATTAAGAAATGCAGGATAAAATCTGTATTTAGGTTGTGTAATAATATAATAATAAATTTGGAGTCATGCATGGCTTATTTTTATACACAGAACTTACTAGCTGCATTTGATATAACCCAAATCTTTAGAAGCTGTATGCTGCTTTGGACTAACATACAGCAGAGACCTAAATGTCCAATATATAAATATTTTAACAGAAACAATGTTTATAGTTAATAGGTATTCAATTCACACAAATTGTATATTACTAATGCTAAACATGTCATGCATGTGATCATCAGAGTTATCTGTATGCTTATGCTATATGTCAAATGTACATGGGTCCTTACAACGAATGATCCAATCCCTCCCAATTCAAAATGAGGTACAAATATCTGGAAACAGGTGATGAACACTACCAAGAGGTTATCAAGAACAATTCACATACCACCAAGATTCAGCTGTGTACAATACATTGCTGTATACTAGTATCATATCAGTCCACTTTCTTTGTGTATAATACTGATTTATCAACTAGTATCATATAAGGGCATGGGTGATTGACTGCCAAGATTTTTCTGTGTACGATATCGTGTTACTTGTACCTGACCATAGTTATCACTGTCCTACTTCAATCTATTAATGATCAATTCCAAAATGAAATATTTTACCTGACATTATTCCAGTCTTCACTTGCAAGTGTCGAGTTACTTTTGGAAGACATCTTACAGACAAAGAAGCAAATTGTTGACATATACCCAGCAGTGCCATCATCTCCTACAATTCACAAAATATCCAAGTTGTCACAAAAGATCTATTTATAATATCCAAGCAAATAATAGAATTTTTCGTTGATAATGAAAATGTAATATCTTTTTAACATAGTCCTCTATCATTCAATTCATTACTTTTGACACCATTGAAAGGCATCTATAATTTTCAAAACTTTGTCTTATTATTATAACAAAAACAAGGAATAAGAAATTAAATGAAACAAAATTATACCAAATATGGAATTAATGTTTAAAC
Source organism: Ylistrum balloti (assembly GCF_031769215.1). Taxonomy (NCBI): domain Eukaryota; kingdom Metazoa; phylum Mollusca; class Bivalvia; order Pectinida; family Pectinidae; genus Ylistrum; species Ylistrum balloti. The sequence goes on from NW_026782725.1 coordinate 23,177, forward strand.
TACCATTTACAGAGTTTTCAAGCAAAATGATCCCCCCCTCCCTCAGTGATGTTTCAGGCCAAATTTGGTTTAATTATATGTCCAGACATAACAGAGGGTGAGTTATAAAGGCTAATTCCTTTAAGGGCTCTCACTCCTTGCCTCCTAGAGGTCAATATACCTTCAGTATCATAGACTATGATTGTCTTCTCCACATAATGTTTCAGACCAAACTTGGGTAACATCTGTCCAAGCATATCCAAGGATAAATATTACAGAGGAACAAGAAACTGCCTGTATCTCTGTAATGCTATGGTCAAGAGTTTATAAAACATTTTTCTCCAATAGCTCATATCTGATTTTTTCAAAATGAATAGTAGTACAACGCTTAAAAATTGATTGTGTTTACTTTTATGACAAATAATTTCTGTTCATGAAACAAAATGCGTGTTTAAACTATTAGCAATTGAAATACCACACTACTTCCAGCTTGAAATAGGAAGAAATGATTTTTAAGTAGAAAGGTCAGTTTTGGACTGATTTATGATTTATTAGTGTTAATTCTGTCACGAAATTGAAATTCACTTGTCACTAGCAGAAAAAATTGCTCTGATCAGTGCTAAGTCAACATTAAGGTAACTTTCATGTAAGCAGTTGAAACAGTTGGATCGGTTGTACCTGCAAGAAAAACACCAGGTACAGATCAGGAACATGGATGGCACATGCTGATTGAGGGGTTCAGCCGTACCTGTCCAAAACTCACTGGCTAAATATCAATAGTTTTTAGAACTTCAGCATATTTCCGAAAGCATTAGGCTATTAAGTATGAGTGAGATGAATGGTATCTTCATTTCAGTTAACTGTTATATGCTTGACAAAATATGTAACTGTGCATTTTGAACTTAACACATGGTAAACTTTTGGTTAGTTCAAACAAAATTAATATAACATTGTTGAACCTGTTCAAATCATATAAAATTATGCTTGAGACAGTAAGTTAGAGTTTGAACTATCAGGATCGACATTGCCCAAAATCACGACAAAGTGTCTAAAAGTGTCTTATCAGGACAGGAAACTACCAGTCAGAAATGGCATTTTCTGGAGGTCGATTATAAAATCATTATCTTTTGAAACACTAACTGTACTGTAATACAAGGTAATAAACTGTTAAGAAATCACAGGTTTCATTTTGATCTCCATTTATTACTTTAGATACCGTGGCAAAGAACCCAGCATGAAAAATGCACATTTCTGCTTGTGTATTAGATGTGTATTGGACAGTCAGTGTTGACATATTGGTATGCAGGGAGTAAATTGAGACTTTATATGACTACAGATTAAAGTTTATCAAAATCTTCAAATCTTAATGTGAGGTGAAACAATGTTGCTGCATGACAAAGTGTATATAATCCATACTGTCCCCTCCTTTTATTACATAATAACAGTAAGAAGAGAAGACTTTGAGGAGTTCACAACTCACGAAAAGTCACCACTAGGCTTATCCCATATTTCCATATCAGAGGAGGAATTTTTTAAGCCAATTCCAGCGTTTAAAGCAAAATTTGCAGTTTTAGACCCCATTTCAAGTCCCAAGAGGTAGGATCAACTTAATTTGCATAGAGTAGGGAACCCAGGTTCGATTCTTGTAATGACATCGGACATGAATGTGTTTTCTCCGCCCAATTAACCGATAAATCAAATGAACAAAAAAGACCCAACCGATATGTCCAAAAATGTTGACCACATGAAGGTCGAAACCGCTCGACGGTAGGGCCTGTATTTGTTCGCTGAGTCGTAATGTATGATGATGCCGGTACTGGTTTATATAGTTTATGATGCTGATGAACTGAAATAACCAAATACAATATCTTTTTAAAGAAATATCTCAATATCTAACCTTTTAACGACTCACTCGTAGGTTGGAGGAGGGCACTATGGAATCTAGGTGCTTTAGACGCTCAACTTTCGCACGTAAGTCCCCAAAAAAATCAAACATTAGAAAGGCAAGATACAGGGAGAAACTATTTATTGGAAATAAGAAAATATGTAATACAGAAAATAGCTCTTGGTTGCAAATCGCTATAGTTTCTAATCTTCCCAAGTGACTTATATAATATTCTGCGATTAAAATCATAATGTGGTAGTTCATTGAAAATAAATGGACGGTAAATGCTATCTTATTATATGCTCCCCTCAGCTGAAACTACGGGTCAAAGAAGCAGAAGGTGCCCGTTTCGAGTACTTGCCAAACTTTATCATCTGTCAAAACACGTAATGACGTCCCCCGCAATGAACACTCAACAAAGGAGTCCATATGCCTTAGCCCTAATGCAGTTTTCTGCAGGAGGTTGTGCAGGTGATATTGAGTGTTTATTTATTTACTGCACACACTTTACCGTTGCCGGAGCATTTCAGTTCATTTAAAGAGGCATGCTCCCTTCCATTACTTTTATAATTTTCAATACAGTTAACCCAGATATTATTGAACATACTCTGAATGTGATAGGCTAAATTAGTTTAGATCTTTCACAGATTGCTACACGTCGGAAATTTGTAAAATGTATTTTTCTTTGAAGTGACAATATTATAAGAGTTGCATCCCTTTCATAATTGATAACCACAGAGACAAAGTTGACATGCATTTGAAAACTGAGAAAGTCATCTGTTACACTGATATATTTTATCGATGTTGAATCATTGCCTTCCAAATTTGGTCCAAAACCAAAAAGTCACTAGTGAGCTGATTTGCACTCTTGTTGGTCCTAAACATTTCTGGACTGTGGAATCCATAGATTGAAGCAAGGAAATTTAACAAGTGTTCTGCATTCTGCATCTGATTTTGAGAGTGGTTATCAAATTACAGAGTAGCTAACTAATTGACAAAATCAAAGTATTTCACAAATCAAGACTTATTCATGTTTACTTTAACAGTATAAAAGTTTGAGGTGTCAAACTTACAAAACAATTGTTATGACTATATCCATGAAAAGTTTGAAGATCAGAGAAGAAAAATAGAAACATGAAAGTTAGAATTGTATGTACAAACAATTTTTTTTTTCAAATGATAGGGAAAAAATATAAATAGAAAAATAGGTCTTATACAGTCTCCCATGGGACCCCAAAAAAGAACTAATAACCAAGAACTGCTTGAGGTACCATCTCATTCTCATCCCATTGGACCCCAGATAAACAACAATTTAGAAAAAGAAAACTGATTTATGGAATTCTTGATAGACTTAGTGTTCTGTGTGGGTATTTCAGGTTTAAGAAAAAAGGTTATAATTTGGTAATCTTCATCATAATTTTTAACACAAAATTAATATGACTAGGAAACATTACTATGATTACACTCGGCTTGTGCTTAATTTTTTCAAAACCGACTTTATTTATATTTCCCCTTAAAACTTGTTCTCAATTCCTTTAACTGTTTCCTTCAATATTAAAAGTTTTAACAGTGTTAAGTGGTATTATTATCAGGTCTTACAATGCATGCTGTCCCTGTAGTCTATACCTGTTGTATAAGTTAAGCTATAGACAGATTAGAATGAAAATGCTGAGAAAATTTAACAACTTGTATCTATAACATGGTGCTTTTGGAATAGGTTTTGTGGAAGTTTCAATCATGCATCCTCTGGATTTGGTAAAAACAAGATTCCAGATTCAACGTGGTCCTGAAGACCCAAACAGATACACCTCTCTGCTGGACTGTTTCCGTAAGATGTATAGACAAGAGGGGTAAGTGCTGAAGGCAAAAATCATTGAAGTACTGATAACATGTGACAGGGTTGTTCCTAAACATATTTCTTACTATCTTCATGATATATTTGTCTACAGTGGAACTTTGTTACACTTGCTATTGTGATTAAAAAAAAATTAAACAGGGAGCCAACACATTGTTTTTTACTCATAGACAGGGAGTGGGCTTATTGCATAACAATGAAATATCATTTCTTTGTGATTTTCCAATGCAATTAACATATAGGTGGGCTTATTACCAGTCATGGACTAAATGAGGGATAAATCTGGTATATGAATACTTCACAGCAATAGTCTAAGCATAACCAAGCTTGACAATTTTGTGTAGAGAGAGGATAATTAAATGAGGTTATATTGTATACAGTTATTACTTTTTATAATGAACGAAATTTTAGCAGATGATTGAAATGTGTATGAATCTGAAGCTTTTTTATTTACTGGAGAGGTTATATGTTTTAACATCTATAGCACAACAAAATTATAGTATAATGCTGCATCTATCTGCTAAAGCTTTTGAAAATGCAACTTATTCAAATCTGACCATATTTGGTTAGTTTCCACTTAGATGGATTTGCTGTAAGGTCTCTTGGATAAATGACATTGACTAACAGAGTTTTGTGACAGCAAGGGGTGAAATATATTGTAAATATTTTACTACATTGTCTGAAATATCTGAAAATCTATGATATTGTAGTATGTTATGAAGACCAAACATGTACAGATTTGTGTTGTTTTGCGATAAGATGTCAAATGTTAGGTCTTGTAAAGTCCAATATTCTTTTTTTTCTTTTCAAATTGATAAGTTTAGAGGCTAAGTTCATCGCAATATATTCTATTTAAGGTTGGTCTGAAAATAATAAAAAGATATTATATAATGACTTGAATGCCTTTCATGCCTTGTAAGTTCAAACAGCTTCTTCTGAAGAGCCACCTTGCTCAATCACAACATTTCGTTATGCATTGGAAAACAAAATACATCAAGAAAATACCAACATGTCAACATAATCATAATCCAAACTCAAATTCCATAAAATTCAGGCAAAATATAAACAAAAGAAAGATTTACACAGAGACCCCTGATAAAGGACTAGGAGAATAAGAACAGGTGTTCTGGAAGAATAAGCACCTTCTGCTTCATTGACGATACTTGCCATGTAAACCTTGGTCAATCCAAGTAAATAATGTCACAGTCTCAAATGAGAAAAAGGTATACAACAACGGAACCAACAGGCAAACTAACAAGCATCAAAAACATCAGCTCACAAAGAGATAGAATATTTCTCAATGCAATCACTATGGCGACCATAAAACTGAAAACTTAAAATCGAAGTGATACTGAATAAGAAAGAAAAACTATATAGAAATTAAAGCTTAAACCCTGATATTTAATTTGAAAATATATGCACTTATTTAAAGAACATTGTACTATTTAAAGACGAAAGTTTGACCACCAAGAATCTCAAGGAAGAACAGAATAACTGTAGCCAAAACACTTTGTTGGTCATAAACATATGATAACAGAATAATCTTGTATTGGCATCTCATTAGACCTATAACTCTGAAATCTGTTTTTTTTTCCCAAAAAGAGTATTAGGTTTTTATTATGTATGAAATAAAATTTATGATAAGTAAAATATCTGTTTAAAAGCTGCTCTTTTTGGTCCTTGTCAAGAGCGCATTTCACTTCCGGCAAAATTCTACCTGATGAAATGAATATGGCAGTATGAATACTACCATTTACAGTCAGAGGAAAGGATTGCTCTTGTTAAAATCCGGACAAAATCTTGTATAAAGTATTTCTTAATTCTGCTCTTTCTTTCCTTCTGCTGTTTATTGAATCTCTTAACAGGTAAAACACATAACTGATATCTGCATTTTACATGGAACAGGGCCTTTTCCTTCTACAAAGGTATTTTACCTCCACTGATGGCAGAGACACCAAAAAGAGCTGTTAAATTCTTCACCTTTGAACAATACAAAACCATATTTGCTTATGGATCTTACCTCCCAGAATCTGTTGTAAGTATCTGTCATTCATGCTGTTAATTGCATCATGAATAACCATGTTTACTGATCATATTTTTCTGTATTTATATATCAAAATCTACTGGGGGAAAAGGCATAGCCTTTTTTAAGGTCTCTGTAGTTTGTATTGATCAGCTGTGTGCTATTGTAGATTCTTGCCCAAGTGACAGCTGAGTTTGGACTATTGCACTAAAGGATGGATTTCTCTTTCAATTGTAGATATTCACACTTTCAGGACTATGCTCTGGCTTAACAGAAGCATTTGTCATCAATCCCTTTGAAGTTGTAAAAGTGAAATTACAAGCAGAGCGCAGCTTATTCACAGAGGTCAGTATAATGGATATGAATATTCAGCCTTGATATGTTAGCTCAGTTGGTTTAAGAATCGGACTTAAACTAAATGTGAAGATTAAAATTTTGTGGCTTGGTTCTTACTTGAGGAGGTTTGTGTTTCCTTAGAAGCATGTCTTTGAGGAGCTGAGAAACAAGCTGTTACAGCAATGTGCATTTACCTACATCTGTGATCCTGTTCTCCAGTAATGTAAACTATTAATTTATTGTACATGAATGTGATGTTTTTAAAAAGAACTCACATATTTTAAATAGGTTACCTAACAATGATTGTACACTTACAGCAAAAGGGTACCATTGCTACTGCCAAGGAGATCCTTGCTCAAGACGGCTTTGGTAAAAGAGGATTAAACAAGGGTCTGACCTCAACACTAGGTAGGCATGGCGTCTTCAACATGATCTACTTCAGCTTCTACCATAATGTCAAGGGCATGGTTCCTGAGTATGAGGTATGAATATATCTACCACTTCCAAGTATTATTTAAATAAGGCAAATGATTTATAATATTAACTTAATTTGTTCATCTCCAATGTTTGTCTACAATGGTTGCTTAAATTGCAGTAGAGGAATTTGTTACTTAAAATTGTAGCTCTCCATGAGGATAACATATCTCATTCTTAGACCTTAAATGAAATAAGTATAACAAGTATACACAAGTATGAAATGATATTTAGTCTGATGTATAAGCATGCTTGTTAAGGCTATTAAAGATTTTATTTCTATATATGACTGATAAGAAATGTCTTTATTGCAGCATTTATTAGCAGATGAACATAGCAGCCCATTGGGTCTCTTATTCTTTTTTTGTACTGATAACTTACATCATGGAATATGTTTGAAAGGATCGGTGGTGGGCACAGTCATAAGAGTTAAAAGAATGCTTAATCCTTGAATATTATTATTATATATAACTGATAAGAAATGTCTTTACTGCAGCATTTACTCTGCTTTATTTGTTCTTATATTTTTAGGATAAGAAACTTGACCTGATGCGAAGATTTGTCATCGGTTTGTGTTCTGGGGTCCTAGCATCTTGTGTAAACATTCCTTTTGATGTGGCTAAGAGCAGAATCCAAGGACCTCAGCCTGTTCCAGGCCAAATCAAGTACCGCACCTGCTTTGCCACGATTAGAACTGTATATGTAGAAGAAGGGTAAGTAGCTCAAGAAAACCTTTGATTTGATCTTACAATTCAAACTGTTCAGCAGAAAATAATTCTGCTGATTGGATATGAAATTAAAATGACTGGAAAAGTATGATGACTAGATTTATGTCACAGTAGTCAAACAAAACATAGGGGGAAGCTTCAGTTCAATCATCTTTATCAACTTCAATGTATCTTGTTGCAGAGAAAAATTCACAAATTGAAAGACAGTATATTTACAAGGATATTCATTATGAACTTCAGTATTTATCTCTTTATTCATTTTAACTTTCAGATTCTTGGCTCTTTATAAAGGATTACTACCAAAGATATTGAGACTTGGCCCAGGTTAGTGATATTTATATTTAGACATTTTAACTAGTGCCTCCAGGGATAAGAAATTTCAATAATCATTTAAAACTCTTTATTCTTTCATGGTTCTTGTTGTTATGGAAAGTGTCTTATGTCTTAAACAAAAATGGTCAATGGTACTTATTTGGATATGTTTACTCTTTGAAATGTGTACACTTGCTGGTCACATGACAACATGTCTTAATGACCTATTGCTGTTGTTTTTTATCTGTTGATCAACTTTTACTTTTAACTTTTTCTTGTGAGCATGATTTATTGAGTAAATAGGAACAGAAGTCTGTGAAATTTTGTATGCAGTCTTATATCAATAAGATTGCAGATGAGTTTGCCAATAGATGTGACTTAATCATAATTAACAGAGTTATAGCCCTTTGAAATTTTATTACTGTTGGATCTTGTGAACACAATAACATGAGTAAATAAGAATGGATTTTCATTAAACTTGCTGTACATCTTTATATTATTTATATCTTGGATGAGTTTGGTAATGGGACCAATTTTAATGGCAAATTTCAGAGTTTCAGAGCCCTTAATTTGCAGTTTAAGTTCGGTTGAGATTAGTAAGGTGATATTTAGGCTCATGGGTCACTTGTCTAATTATTTGCTATATTGAATTTCTGGTGTTGGAAATGCAGTTCTAATGATTATGAGTTGTAGAAAATTTGTGCTTTTTTTTGCCATGGTTTGGTAACTGACAAATTAGTAAAAAATCATCACAGCTCTTTCAGTAAATCCATAAACCAAAGACTTCATAATGTGTTCAGTGTGTTGTTATAATTAATGTACCCTGGTAATTGAAATTTATTATTCTTGTATGTTAAATTCATTCAGGTTAATACAGGCTCATAAGTGATATGATATAATCAGGGGTGATATTTCTTGAGTCTTTGTTCATATGAATGCATAATATTGACATAAATATCCACTCTGATGTATGTAGGTAAACAAATTATAAGGCTGAATACAACCAAGAAATGATCACTAAAGCATTAGTTATTGTTCTGTTGCAGGAGGGGCTATAATGCTGTTGGTCTATGAATATGCATTTGCTTGGATGAAGGAGAATCTATGATCTGGATTCCTTATTGCTACCTGTCGCCAGGCATAAACTTGTTGTGATATAAGTAACTTCAGCATTCCGACAAGAAAAAAATGAGGTTTATATTTGTTTGGTTTAAGGGGTTTACTCGTATTTTTCTGAAACAACGTTTTTAACATTCACATTAGTGTTAAAAGATGTCTGTTACATCTATACATCAGTATGTTGATGTAGCCAATTTGCATTCATATTGGCATTTTAATCAGTCTCAATTCAATCTGTTATGTTTTATCAGCTTATGGTTATAAGTTATCTTATTACATTAAGTATTTGATAGATCTCTTTTGTATAATCTGGTTGAAGCAGTTCAGGCAGAAAAGAAAATATATAGACTGATATTCACAAAAAATATCAACAAATCAAAAAATCAGGAAGACATCTTACCTTTACCTGAAATAAATATAAACCCCTAAGCCAGTTACATAATTTTAAACAGACTAGACCTATTTAATAATATATGCTAGTTTTTTAGATTAGATGTGGTCTCAATATGTACCTTTCAGGCTCAACCATTTCAACCATTTATGAAGAAGTAGTGCTATTGTTTGTGGTATTGAAGGATCTTTATTGTCAGTGCAAATCATACTCAAGCAGCAAACTGATGTCATCAAAATGTTTGCTTCTTATGAAAGTCGCATGTTAGCAATGCAAGTCTCACGGAAAGAAGTGAAGTCACTAATCTAATTGCATTCATAGCCCTATAAAAACACATTCAACTTTAAGTGTTCATATGAATACGAAATGCACTGGCCAGCAGAATTGATATCAAGGTGTTTGTGAATTCAGTGTATTTTCCCATTAACATATCTTTACAACTAAGATTTTTAAGCAGCAAATCCATGTGTGAATAGATGTGAGTACCAGTATGGGAGTTTGGATTGTATTTTTGTATTAACAGGGTGTGAGGTTGAATATGGCTTCCTTGTAGATAAAAGTTGAATATAAATATTTGTGTGAAGTTCATGGGTACTTAGGTACTGGTGTATATGATTTGTTAAGAAGGAAAGGATATGGTAGTTTGTGTTGTTAGGTACAATATTATGATTGAAAAGTGTTGTAAAGTGAAAATTTATGTCTTGATCAGTACATTTTGATGAGAAAAAGCGAGACAACAGTTTTTATGAGTTGATAGATACGATCTTTGTATGTACAGTGTGTAAAGAGGGCATTCATTTGAAAATATAGTGATGCATCAATTTTATGTTGTTGCTAGGAGAAAATTCTGGTGAAGAACTTTAGTGTTTATTTCTTTTGATGTTATTGATACACAGATTGTCTAGATATTCTGTCACTTTAAAGTTTTCCAAAACATCAGGTAACAGGTGGTAGATAATCTATAAACCAGTGTTGTTCTGAACGTGAGGTAACAGATGGAAGTTAATTACCTATCCCACCAGAGCTGAAGGCTCAAATGAGCTATAGTTATAGGGTTCCATAATTTATTTTCATGTTTTAAGAGAAAATGAATTCAAAATGGCCATCATTACTGCCATCTGTAGAATCTACTTTGACTGAACAATTCTTATGCTATTTGAATGATGTTGATGAAACTTTGTAGGGATGATCAGTGGGTGATTTTTTTACATATAGTGATTTCATGGTCATTAGAAGTAAATTATGGCCACCAGGGCAATACTTGTTTGTTAAGTTATGAAAAGTTGTGGAACTGTACAAATTATCAGTAAGGAGGTGGATAAAATTTGGGATCATTACAGTACATGGTTTCATTTTAATTTAACTGTAATTTTTAATTTTTGTCTCTCTGTTAAACTGCATATGTAGAGCTAAAGCTAGAACTTACAGTTAGAAGCCATACCAAGGGTATTCTAGTGATAAGGATTATGCTGTTAAAAATATTCTGGGAAAATGCTTGCTGTCCGAAATTGCTGTGCTGGGTCTAGCAAGGGAAGATTAATCTCTATTTGTAACTTTTCTGTACCTGAAATGTAACTTTTAGACCATAAACTAAGAAGTCAGTGTTATGTATTGTCAGCTTAATTGAAATTGTATAATGATTGAAAAAAAAAAGAACAATATGGTCCAATCAATCCATATCAGTAGGATGAAATATTGATTGAAATTGACGACTTATTTGACCTGTAACATTTGTTGTCCTTAATGTTGACCTTTGACAAACCTTTGTATTGTAATAAGATGTGCAAATGAAAATGATTCAACATTGAATGATAATGATGACTTATTTGACCTCTGATCAAATATATATTGACCTTTGACATTACATGGTAATAAGATGAGCAAATATAAAGGATACAACTTGGATTGAAATTGCATACAATTTTGATTGATTGATATATATGGACAACTTATTTGACCTGTGACCTTTGTCATCTATATTTGATCATTGGCATAATAAGATATGCAAATATAAAACATACAATCTCAATTACCTGTACTTACTTGGTCTTTGGTAATCATTTATTGACCTTTGACTTTGATGACTTATTTTAGCCAGTACCATTGATGACCTTTATGTTTTCAAATACATGTATTAAATGAGAGAGAGAATAGAGAGAGAGAGAGAGACTATTCCTAAAAGTTCATTGTATATTTAGAAATACCAAAAATTATACCATTGACAAAAATTAAAGAACACTTTACATTGTATATTTCAATATATGTTTTCTGTAAAATAGAATTATTTACTACCACATCTTCTAAAAACAACAGAAGCCAGAATGACTTAAAGACTATCCTGTTGGCACATCTTTTAAAAGTAGCAGTACATTAATTCATTAAAGTTTTTTTCATTTTAATTTGTTAATTGATAAATAAGATAAGATGCATTATCATCAAGGAATACATAATGATGTATGTGTTCGATACACACGGGTAATACAGCTCAGCTTGAATTTGTCAATACTTTTTTTTACAAAGGTACCTGATTAAGTTTTTGTAAGTGAGGTAGAAATGTTTTCTAAAAGCAAATCTGTGATTTTCTTGTGTTATTTTTTAATCAAATATTGATACATACCATCTACAGAAAAGAATAATACACATGGAGTTAAATGTTTTATATGTTTCATATATCTTTATATACATTAGTGTGAAAATAAAAAAAAATAGAAATTGTGGATTGTTACAACTCAATAGCTGTGATATTTCCATCATTATTATATTGTAATTTAGCACTGTTTTTTTCTACATAGTCCATTTTTTCATACAATTAAATAGAAAAATATAGCTAACTGATCAGACATGATTTTTTTTTAATTTTTGAAATTTTGAAGAGAAATTTATTTTTTTTAATGGGACCAAAAATGTTTGTTGTGTTCTTCAATTAGAGCTTTATTATTGAATAATATTATTGATATATTATTAAATTCAATGGTTATATCAACCATGTATCTTTGTAATATATAATTGGTAAGCAGAACATGCAAGACCACTTTTTATGGATATTCTGGTTTTTATTACATTAAATGAAATAATTTAGATCTTGTAATTATCACTTTATTGATTTTATAATGATAATGATTTTACATTAGTTGTACAACATACAGCAGGTTGATTTTATAATGATAAAGGATTTTTAGGTCACCAAAGACAGTCTCATGGTGACCTATTCTAATCACTTTCATTCCGCATTGTGCACCGTGCATCTGTAAACAATTCAACATTTTCGACTTCTTCTCAAAAACCCCTGATCCGATTCAATGAAATTTTGCAGAAACCTTCCCTGCCCTAAGATGTACCAAAATTGTGAATTATACAGTCCGCAACCCCAAGGGGCCAGAGGGGTGTAGTTAAAAGGACTTAAATTTTAAAAATCTTATGCTCAAGACCCAGATATGATAGACTCAAATACTCTTCATGAATGGAAGCATTTTAAGGTGCTTTACCTAAATTGTAAATTTCGTAGCCCTAGGATCTCACATTTGCCTTGTGGGCAGGGAGTAAAGTTTACTATAGTTTATATATAGAAAATTAGATTTTTTAGCATGATTTGTTTTATTTCCGTTGGAAATATCGCAAACATGGTTAGAATTATCAGTGAAGGATGACGACTTGATGGTATGCCCATTTTGATCCTACTAGGATCTTGTCATATTGCTTGTGCGCCATACAATAGATTGAATTTGCAGTGATAAAGGATTGTTATATTGCTGGCACAGCACAACATACAACAATTTTTTTTTATTACTTAGTTAGTAGAGATATAATGTTCATGTATACTACAAATTCTTTTTGATGATGAACTTGTTGTGAATCCACATATATCAATATCTATTTTTAAAGTCTTTCTTTCCCTGGTTTTGTTTTGATATCAGTTATAAGCTCACCAGGTGCTAAGGGTTAAGTAATCGTATGTCAACTTTTCCTTTCACACTTTTTTTTCTGATGGTTTTGTTTTGATATCAGTTATAAGCTCACCAGGTGCTAAGGGTTAAGTAATCGTATGTCAACTTTTCCTTTCACACTTTTTTTTCTGATGAAACAGAAGGCCGACAATCAAAATATGTAAGTGGTAGGTTCCTTTGATGAAGCCTGAAAAACTCCTGTACAGAATGACCTGGACCTATGTTGTAGGTCACAGGGGTCAAACCTGTTATAACACTGAAATGCCTTATGATTAATTTTACCAAAAGGTCTTATATATTGTTATATTTCAATGATAGGTCTCTAGTATGATGTCTGACAAAATTGCAAAAAAGAAATGACCTTGGCCTATATTCAAGGTCACAGGGGTCACATTTGATATAACACTCAATTGCCTTCTACTAATTCACCAATAGGCCTAGAATCATGATTGGCACTTCAACATTTACCATTGAATCACTTAGATTAGTTTCAATACTTTGTAAGGGGTTATGATTGTGGTTGTGTTATTTTCAAGATTTTTATAGATGAAAGCACCTATTCAGCAGGCAACATACATTTCTAGTCTACAATATACATTTGTATAAGTAATTATGTTGTAAGATTTCAAGTTTTATATCAAAACCATCATGTGAATCAAATCTACATGACGTTTTAAAAATGTTTAATATAATCATATACCTTTACCAGGCTTTGTAGAATTTACAACCTTAAATTTTCATGAATTTGTCAGTATTCTTTTAATGCTGTCTCGGCTTTACAAATTAATGTAATTTTCAGACTTTGTTCAACTGTTGTAAGATTGATATATATATGACAATATGGGAAACCTGTTTCCTAATGTGTTCAGTCAATGTGCAAGTCATTTTTAAACTATCACAATCAGGCATTATGATATGTATTCATCATGAACCCCATTGAAATATATCAAGTGTTCCCATAGAGGTGATGTGTCTCTTTTCTACATTTATTTCTTTTCAATTTTTTCAAGTACAATATTTAATACAGGTACCATAGATGTGGACAGCTTCATGCCTAATCATGAAAATATTTAAGGTGCAATGTCCTTTTGTTTTGTGCATTATTGTTCTTCTGCCCAGGAAACCTATACTAATAACATGTGTTGTGAGAGACTGGTCTTAGAGTGTGATGAAAATTCAAAAATCATTTGTGATATTCAATAAAACAATAATATATGGGTGTGTGTGTTCAGATGTTATTCTTTAAACCACATGTGATGTGGATGCTAGTTTGATAAAAGAAATTTCTTAATTCAACTGTGTGGATGCAATACTATTCTCCAGATGTAAGACTGCTACACAAACCACCAGTGTATCCTATCTGTCTGGAAAGTATGATCAAGATGCATCCATACTAGTGAGATTATCAGCCCTACATCCTCATGCTCTTTATATATGATTAGGGTTCATTTTGTTAGCTCAGCTGGTACTGTGTTAATTAAAACCTATGTTAAATATCTGAAAACAGGAAAGATGATGTAAGTGGACAGATGGTAAAGGTAGGAAGATATATTTATTAAGGAATTATGCTGTTTCCATCTCTCTGCTTCATCAGTACGACTCTCACCTGCTGCCTCAATCTCTCTACTTCATCAGTATGACTCTCACCTGCTGCCTCCATCCCTCTGTTTCATCAGTAGGACTCTCATCTGCTGCCTCCATCTCTCTACTCCATCAGTACGACTCTCATCTGCTGCCTCAATCCCTCTGTTCCATTCTGCTTCATCATCTCTCTCTCATCTGCTGCCTCCATCTCTCTGCTTCATCAGCATGACTCTCACCTGCTGCCTCCATCTCTCTGCTTCATCAGCATGACTCTCACCTGTTGCCTCCATCTCTCTGCTTCATCAGTATGACTCTCACCTGCTGCCTCAATCTCTCTGTTACATCAGTACGACTCTCATCTGCTGCCTCCATCTCTCTGTTTCATCAGCATGACTCATCTGCTGCCTCAATCCATCTGTTACATCAGTACGACTCTCATCTGCTGCCTCCATCTCTCTGTTTCATCAGTAGGACTCTCATCTGCTACTTCCATCCCTCTGCTTCATCAACATGACACTCATCTGCTGCCTCCATCTCTCTACTTCATCAGCATGACTCTCATCTGCTGCCTCCATCTCTCTGCTTCATCAGCATGACTCTCATCTGCTGCCTCCATCTCTCTACTTCATCAGCATGACTCTCACCTGTTGCCTCCATCTCTCTGCTTCATCAGTATGACTCTCACCTGCTGCCTCAATCCCTCTGTTTCATCAGTAGGACTCTCATCTGCTGCCTCCATTCCTCTGTTTCATCAGCATGACTCATCTGCTGCCTCAATCCCTCTGTTTCATCAGTACGACTCTCATCTGCTGCCTCCATCTCTCTGCTTCATCAGCATGACTCTCACCTGCTGCCTCCATCTCTCTGCTTCATCAGCATGACTCTCACCTGTTGCCTCCATCTCTCTGCTTCATCAGCATGACTCTCACCTGCTGCCTCAATCTCTCTGTTACATCAGTACGACTCTCATCTGCTGCCTCCATCTCTCTGTTTCATCAGCATGAGTCATCTGCTGCCTCCATCTCTCTACTTCATCAGTACGACTCTCATCTGCTGCCTCCATCTCTCTACTTCATCAGTACGACTCTCATCTGCTGCCTCCATCTCTCTACTTCATCAGCGACTCTCATATGCTGCCTCATCCTGCTGCCTCCATCTCTCTGCTTCATCAGCATGACTCTCACCTGCTGATCTCACTCTCATCTGCTGCCTCCATCTCTCTACTTCATCAACATGACACTCATCTGCTGCCTCCATCTCTCAGCTTCATCTGCATGACTCTCATCTGCTGCCTCCATCTTTCTACTTCATCAGCATGACACTCATCTGCTGCCTCCGTCTCTCTGCTTCATCTGCATGACTCTCATCTGCTGCCTCCATCTCTCTGCTTCATCAGCATGACTCTCACCTGCTGCCTCCATCTCTCTGCTTCATCAGCATGACTCTCATCTGCTGCCTCCATCTCTCTACTTCATCAGTACGACTCTCATCTGCTGCCTCCATCTCTCTGTTTCATCAGCATGACTCTTCTGCTGCCTCAGTCTCTCTACTTCATCAGCATGACTCTCATCTGCTGCCTCCATCTCTCTGCTTCATCAGCATGACTCTCACCTGCTGCCTCCATCTCTCTGCTTCATCAGCATGACTCTCACCTGCTGCCTCCATCTCTCTGCTTCATCAGCATGACTCTCACCTGCTGCCTCCATCTCTCTGCTTCATCAGCATGACTCTCACCTGCTGCCTCCATCTCTCTGCTTCATCAGCATGACTCTCACCTGCTGCCTCCATCTCTCTGCTTCATCAGCATGACTCTCACCTGCTGCCTCAATCCCTCTGTTTCATCAGTACGACTCTCATCTGCTGCCTCCATCTCTCTACTTCATCAGTACGACTCTCATCTGCTGCCTCCATCTCTCTACTTCATCAGCACGACTCTCATATGCTGCCTCCATCTCTCTGCTTCATCAGTATGACTCTCACCTGCTGCCTCCATCTCTCTGCTTCATCAGCATGACTCTCACCTGTTGCCTCCATCTCTCTGCTTCATCAGTATGACTCTCACCTGCTGCCTCAATCCCTCTGTTTCATCAGTAGGACTCTCATCTGCTGCCTCCATTCCTCTGTTTCATCAGCATGACTCATCTGCTGCCTCCATCTCTCATCTGCTGCCTCCATCTCTCTGCTTCATCAGCATGACTCTCACCTGGTGCCTCCATCTCTCTGCTTCATCAGCATGACTCTCACCTGCTGCCTCCATCTCTCTGCTTCATGCATGACTCTCACCTGCTGCCTCCATCTCTCTGCTTCATCAGTTTCATGACTCTCACCTGCTGCCTCCATCTCTCTGCTTCATCAGCATGACTCTCACCTGCTGCCTCCATCTCTCTGCTTCATCAGCATGACTCTCACCTGCTGCCTCCATCTCTCTGCTTCATCAGTATGACTCTCACCTGCTGCCTCCATCTCTCTTCTTCATCAGCATGACTCTCATCTGCTGCCTCCATCTCTCTGCTTCATCAGCATGACTCTCATCTGCTGCCTCCATCTCTCTACTTCATCAGCACGACTCTCATCTGCTGCCTCCATCTCTCTGCTTCATCAGCATGACTCTCACCTGCTGCCTCCATCTCTCTGCTTCATCAGCATGACTCTCACCTGCTGCCTCCATCTCTCTGCTTCATCAGTATGACTCTCACCTGCTGCCTAAATCTCTCTGTTACATCAGTACGACTCTCATCTGCTGCCTCCATCTCTCTACTTCATCAGTACGACTCTCATCTGCTGCCTCCATCTCTCTACTTCATCAGTACGACTCTCATCTGCTGCCTCCATCTCTCTACTTCATCAGCACGACTCTCATCTGCTGCCTCCATCTCTCTGCTTCATCAGCATGACTCTCACCTGCTGCCTCCATCTCTCTGCTTCATCAGCATGACTCTCACCTGTTGCCTCCATCTCTCTGCTTCATCAGTATGACTCTCACCTGCTGCCTCAATCTCTCTGTTTCATCAGTATGACTCTCATCTGCTGCCTCCATTCCTCTGTTTCATCAGCATGACTCATCTGCTGCCTCAATCCCTCTGTTTCATCAGTACGACTCTCATCTGCTGCCTCCATCTCTCTGCTTCATCAGCACGACTCTCATCTGCTGCCTCCATCTCTCTGCTTCATCAGCATGACTCTCATCTGCTGCCTCCATCTCTCTGCTTCATCAGTATGACTCTCACCTGCTGCCTCCATCTCTCTGCTTCATCAGCATGACTCTCACCTGCTGCCTCCATCTCTCTGCTTCATCAGCATGACTCTCATCTGCTGCCTCCATCTCTGCCTCCATCTCTCTGCTTCATCAGCATGACTCTCACCTGCTGCCTCCATCTCTCTGCTTCATCAGCATGACTCTCACCTGTTGCCTCCATCTCTCTGCTTCATCAGCATGACTCTCACCTGCTGCCTCCATCTCTCTGCTTCATCAGCATGACTCTCACCTGCTGCCTCCATCTCTCTGCTTCATCAGCATGACTCTCACCTGCTGCCTCCATCTCTCTGCTTCATCAGTATGACTCTCACCTGCTGCCTTAATCTCTCTGTTACATCAGTACGACTCTCACCTGTTGCCTCCATCTCTCTGCTTCATCAGTATGACTCTCACCTGCTGCCTTAATCTCTCTGCTTCATCAGCATGACTCTCATCTGCTGCCTCCATCTCTCTACTTCATCAACATGACACTCATCTGCTGCCTCCATCTCTCAGCTTCATCTGCATGACTCTCATCTGCTGCCTCCATCTCTCTACTTCATCAGCACGACTCTCATATGCTGCCTCCGTCCCTCTACTTCATCAGTACGACTCTCATCTGCTGCCTCCATCTCTCTGCTTCATCAGCATGACTCTCATCTGCTGCCTCCATCTCTCTGCTTCATCAGTAGGACTCTCATCTGCTGCCTCCATCTCTCTACTTCATCAACATGACTCTCATCTGCTGCCTCCATCTCTCTACTTCATCAACATGACTCTCATCTGCTGCCTCCATCCCTCTGCTTCACCGGTTAGACTCTCATCTGCTGCCTCCATCTCTCTACTTCATCAACATGACACTCATCTGCTGCCTCCATCTCTCAGCTTCATCTGCATGACTCTCATCTGCTGCCTCCATCTTTCTACTTCATCAGCATGACTCTCACCTGTTGCCTCCATCTCTCTACTTCATCAGTATGACTCTCACCTGCTGCCTCAATCTCTCTGTTACATCAGCATGACTCTCATCTGCTGCCTCCATCTCTCTACTTCATCAGTACGACTCTCATCTGCTGCCTCCATCTCTCATCTGCTGCCTCCATCTCTCTACTTCATCAGTACGACTCTCATCTGCTGCCTCCATCTCTCTACTTCATCAGCACGACTCTCATCTGCTGCCTCCATCTCTCTGTTTCATCAGCATGAGTCATCTGCTGCCTCCATCTCTCTACTTCATCAGCATGACTCTCATCTGCTGCCTCCATCTCTCTACTTCATCAGCATGACTCTCACCTGTTGCCTCCATCTCTCTGCTTCATCTCTCTCTTCATCAGCATGACTCTCACCTGCTGCCTCCATCTCTCTGCTTCATATATGTTCCCTGCTCCCTCTACTCTCGTTTCATCAGTATATGACCTCATCTGCTACACACCTCCATCCTCCTCTACTTCATCACCTTTATGATCTCATCCCTGCCTCAATCCCTCTGTCATGACCTTTATATGTTTCCTCCATCCCTCTTCATCCGACTCTCACCTGCTGCCTCCATCTCTCTGCTTCATCAGCTTTATATGACTCTCACCTGCTGCCTCCACCTTTATATGTTTCCTCTGCATCCCTCTACTCCGTCAGTACCACCTTTATATGTTTCCTCCATCCCTCTACTCCGTCAGTACAACCCTTATATGTTTCCTCCATCCCTCTACTCCGTCAGTACGACCCTTATATGTATCCTCCATCCCTCTACTCCGTCAGTACGACCTTTATATGTATCCTCCGTCCCTCTACTCCGTCAGTACAACCCTTATATGTATCCTCCGTCCCTCTACTCCGTCAGTACAACACTGATATGTTTCCTCCGTCCCTCTACTCCGTCAGTACGACCCTTATATGTATCCTCCGTCCCTCTACTCCGTCAGTACCACCTTTATATGTATCCTCCATCCCTCTACTCCGTCAGTACCACCTTTATATGTTTCCTCCATCCCTCTACTCCGTCAGTACAACCTTATATGTATCCTCCGTCCCTCTACTCCGTCAGTACGACCCTTATGTATCCTCCGTCCCTCTACTCCGTCAGTACAACCCTTATATGTTTCCTCCATCCCTCTACTCCGTCAGTACCACCTTTATATGTATCCTCCGTCCCTCTACCCCGTCAATACCACCTTTATATGTATCCTCCGTCCCTCTACTCCGTCAGTACCACCTTTATATGTTTCCTCCATCCCTCTACTCCGTCAGTACCACCTTTATATGTTTCCTCCATCCCTCTACTCCGTCAGTACCACCTTTATATGTTTCCTCCATCCCTACCACCTTTATATGTTCCTCCGTCCCTCTCTCCGTCAGTACCACCTTTCCTCCTCCGTCCCTCTACTCCGTCAGTACCACCTTTATATGTATCCTCCGTCCCTCTACTCCGTCAGTACCACCTTTATATGTTTCCTCCTTCCCTCTACTCCGTCAGTACCACCTTTATATGTTTCCTCCGTCCCTCTACCCCGTCAATACCACCTTTATATGTATCCTCCGTCCCTCTACTCCGTCAGTACCACCTTTATATGTTTCCTCCATCCCTCTACTCCGTCAGTACCACCTTTATATGTATCCTCCATCCTCACAGTTATATGTATCCTCCGTCCCTCTACTCCGTCAGTACCACCTTTATATGTTTCCTCCGTCCCTCTACTCCGTCAGTACCACCTTTATATGTTTCCTCCATCCCTCTACTCCGTCAGTACCACCTTTATATGTTTCCTCCATCCCTCTACTCCGTCAGTACCACCTTTATATGTTTCCTCCGTCCCTCTACTCCGTCAGTACCACCTTTATATGTTTCCTCCGTCCCTCTACTCCGTCAGTACCACCTTTATATGTTTCCTCCATCCCTCTACTCCGTCAGTACCACCTTTATATGTTCCTCCTCCCTCCCGTCTACCACCTTTATATGTTTCCTCCGTCAGTACCACCTTTATATGTTTCCTCCGTCCCTCTACTCCGTCAGTACCACCTTTATATGTTTCCTCCGTCCCTCTACTCCGTCAGTACCACCTTTATATGTTTCCTCCATCCCTCTACTCCGTCAGTACCACCTTTATATGTTTCCTCCATCCCTCTACTCCGTCAGTACCACCTTTATATGTTTCCTCCGTCCCTCTACTCCGTCAGTACCACCTTTATATGTATCCTCCGTCCCTCTACTCCGTCAGTACCACCTTTATATGTATCCTCCGTCCCTCTACTCCGTCAGTACCACCTTTATATGTTTCCTCCATACCCCTTTATATGTTTCCTCCATCCCTCTACTCCGTCAGTACCACCTTTATATGTTTCCTCCGTCCCTCTACTCCGTCAGTACAACCTTTATATGTTTCCTCCGTCCCTCTACTCCGTCAGTACAACCCTTATATGTATCCTCCGTCCCTCTACTCCGTCAGTACGACCCTTATGTATCCTCCGTCCCTCTACTCCGTCAGTACGACCCTTATATATCCTCCGTCCCTCTACTCCGTCAGTACAACCCTGATATGTTTCCTCCGTCCCTCTACTCCGTTAGCACGACACTTATATGTATCCTCCGTCCCTCTACTCCGTCAGTACAACACTGATATGTTTCCTCCGTCCCTCTACTCCGTCAGTACCACCTTTATATGTATCCTCCGTCCCTCTACTCCGTCAGTACCACCTTTATATGTTTCCTCCGTCCCTCTACTCCGTCAGTACCACCTTTATATGTTTCCTCCATCCCTCTACTCCGTCAGTACCACCTTTATATGTTTCCTCCATCCCTCTACTCCGTCAGTATACCACCTTTATATGTATCCTCCTCCCTCTACTCGTCAGTACCACCTTTATATGTACCACCTCTTATATGTTTCCTCCATCCCTCTACTCCGTCAGTACCACCTTTATATGTTTCCTCCATCCCTCTACTCCGTCAGTACCACCTTTATATGTTTCCTCCATCCCTCTACTCCGTCAGTACCACCTTTATATGTTTCCTCCATCCCTCTACTCCGTCAGTACCACCTTTATATGTTTCCTCCATCCCTCTACTCCGTCAGTACCACCTTTATATGTTTCCTCCATCCCTCTACTCCGTCAGTACCACCTTTATATGTTTCCTCCATCCCTCTACTCCGTCAGTACCACCTTTATATGTTTCCTCCATCCCTCTACTCCGTCAGTACCACCTTTATATGTTTCCTCCATCCCTCTACTCCGTCAGTACCACCTCCGTCTCTCTACTCCGTCAATACCACCTTTATATGTTTCCTCCATCCCTCTACTCCGTCAGTACCACCTTTATATGTTTCCTCCATCCCTCTACTCCGTCAGTACCACCTTTATATGTTTCCTCCATCCCTCTACTCCGTCAGTACCACCTTTATATGTTTCCTCCATCCCTCTACTCCGTCAGTACCACCTTTATATGTATCCTCCGTCCCTCTACTCCGTCAGTACCACCTTTATATGTTTCCTCCGTCTCTCTACTCCACTATTATACATTAATCTTTTTCTTTACGTGTCTGATATATTCACATTTCTGAATGACATACTATTGAAAACTTGAAAAACTCTTCATATTGATATGTTTATTTTTCGAATATTTATGTCATTTTTGCGTTACAGTAACACCTATAGTCATATACCATACCATAATGCACAAAAAGAAAGGAAAAATGGAATAAATCAACCTTAATGTTACGGTGAATGGCAGACTATTTGTAACCACCATTTGGTATACGTTTACATTTCTGATTCCAATTCCAAAGTCAAGATCATCTGAAAAAGTATTTAGATTTTACTCTTTTCCATCAAGTCAGACTTGAACGGCGCATCAATTTAAAACCACCGTGAAGAAGGGTATTTGAACTATCTCCTAATTATTTACATGAAACCACAACTATCATGTTGATAATCGAAAGAAATGTTTTCAGTTTCAATATTTTTATAAGATCATATCTTATTAAACTATGTACATGTATCGGTTAGAAAAACATGTTTCATTCAGTACTTATCCTTCAGGAAAAGGAGGGTGATCAAAAAAAAAAAAAAAAAAGAAAAAGAGGCTAAATGTTTAGAGTAAGCAATATTCATAATCAAAACCAGTTTATTTTTACCATTCAATATACTAAAATCCGGAAACAAATTATTCCTAATTAAAAACAGCTGATGCCTTATATCTAAGGAAAATTCACCCTCCAATACAATTGTTTCTTATCGTCAACTACATTTTCTATACTATATTTACATAATCTTTATTCAATGGGATCTTTGGCCTACCATACTGCTCGGTTTCTATAGCACTAGAGTGGTAGCACAAACGAAATGAAGTAAGGATTGCAGTGGGTTGTAGGAATAAGCAAACTAGAGACGTAACTTTCCGTACAAAGTTATATAACTTATAAGGACGTAATTCATTTACATTATTACCTCGTCTCTTACTCCATAAGCCTGATCTTCCATTACGACTGTTTTAAAGATCCCTCAAATGATAAAACGATCGAATTATCAAAACATGTCAGGAAGACCTAGCAAAGAAGTTTGAGTTCACTTTCAGATATAATGATAATGTCTTGTCTTTCAATAACGAGGAATTTATTAACCACGTTTATCACCATTTCTGGATAGCAATATCATTATTTTGGTTTCGGAACTAGGATAAGGCAATATTAGGCACTGAACCCGTCTACCAAAACTAGTATAATCAAACAGCTTATTAGACATTGACCGTGTATTCTCTCATTTTATCCTGCAACAGGCAATTTCACCATTGTCAGAATACGCCTACCGCATACAGTTTTGTTGTATTCGGCAGTGACAGAAAACAGTTGTATTTTAGCACGTGCGTAAGTTCGACGGAATTAATTTCTGAATATATGTTGCAGTGAACAAGCTTATTTACGAAAATTCATAAATTTATTGTCATATCCGGACGTCAAAATCAGGTAAACACAAATTGAGTAACAAAACTATGTAAGTTTCAATCAATGTTGTAGGATAAATAACATAAATGTTCTGTGCCTTAAGATATAAGCTGTACTATGGGTCTGGAAAGAGAGACAAAAGTGGCTCCTCAGACGCTCAACGCCTTTGTCTTTCTTTACCATCGCGAGTTGCGAGCAGGCAATTTGGCCGCAGACAACAGATTCACGTCATCATTCTTGTTCTTAGTCGTTCCCCATTATCTTAAGCGTCTTCTTTTCAGCAGCTTTTTAATGAAATGCGTTAATAAACAATGCCATCATAATATTTTGTGTTGAAAATATTTAGTAAATTTTATTGAAATTATAAATTGATAGAAAACTTCTGCCTAATTATCTTTAAAATGTTTCAATTTCCCGTGACGTCATAGGCCTCGTGCACGATTTAGTGTCCGCCATTTTGTTTTGCATGTAATTGTTCCTGGTCCGGCAAGTCGATGTTGTTTGCAAGGTATGGTCTTTCTCATATTTGATTATTTTTCACATTTTGATTGTTAACAACTGAACAATTTCATTTGTGTTTGAATTCGATTACCGATCACCATTCCTACTTGCTGTTAGAAAGTTGGCTTTATGATTTACATGACATTTTCTGGCGTTCAGTAATCAATCGCTTCGGAAGGAAAACACGAATTTATGCCTATTGTTTTATTCAAATGCAGATGTTGGTTATATTTAATAATTTATTAAATTCCAGCTAATTCACAGATGAAGAAATGACAAGATTTAATATTTTATAATTTATAAAAGGGTTATTTGGTGTTGTTGTAGCAATTTCTTTATAACATTCATATACAATCATTTGTGTTGACCGGTGGGTGTTTTCTTCTCTCTAGGTTTACATAAAGGGGCCGGAGCATGTCATTTCCTCAAAGACCTCCCCTGGGCATGCCACCAATGGCTCCAGGCATGGGATATGCGTTTGCAACGCCTATGGGTAAGTAAATTTGATATTGGGATTCCAGACACCCAATCGCATAGCCAACAGGTCGTCGCCAAGTATCCATTTATTATTGAACACATTGCAGGGTATAGTCGAGAATCTGTTGCCTACTTGGGGATACTATATTGCGGTCCAGTATTGAACATTTTTCCAATATGATATGCTGTCATGTATGTTTACAAAGATAACTCTAGAGAGTGATGCTAGCATACATGTTTACAAAGACAACTCTTGAGAGATTAACTGAGAAACAGGATGGTTTGTGTCCTTGAGCAAGACACTTCACCCGAATTGCCCATGTTGTTAGTGAAGCAAATAGCAACTACTGAAATAAGCCCATGCCTTGGAATGATTCTGGTTAATCACTTTAGGATAACCCAGATAAACAAACAGCAATCATATTTCTTGCTTTGTGATCTGACTAGTACGAGTACATGATGAAAGTATATTGCTTATTTAGATACAATACTTAAGCCAGATACTGTGAAAACATGTGTATTTTGTGCATTTATATATTGGTAGGTATTTTTTGAGGTTTGAAATGCTGAAAATATGCTTCTAGTTCCAGGAGTTAAGAAATTGATCTCAGAATATTCTGCTTATTCGTCAGGTCAACAGCCACAAAGGTCCAAAACTTAAAAGAAATTTCTTTAAGATTTGTTTCCATCTCATTTACTTAAAGTATTTCCCAAAAAGTTATATATATCTATTTGTAATATATCTACCAAAAAAATATAACACAGACAAGCATTAACACACACTCTCAGCTTAATTTCACTTATGAAAATGAATGTTTTTATATGACATTTACTGTTAATCTTAAATGAATTATTTCATTGTCAAATCTTGATATATGTCTCCATTGTTTGTACAAATGGCACAAAAGAGAAATAAAAGGGGGCGGGCAAATTTTTTATTTAAGGCTATTGTCTGAACATTAGCGCATGCGTAAGAAGTGGGATTATAGGCATGTGACTAGAGGAGGTGTTGCTAACACAAACATGATAAACTAGAATTGAGGAGGGTGGAGAAAATGTATGTTTAGTGAGTGTATTGGCATTATGAAACATGTCCTGTTTCAAAATATTTTAAGATAAAGAACAGCCCAAGCGTGGGTTACTTATTTCCAGCGCTTTATATAGGGCCGGAGTTCATATGTTCATGAACTCCATGCCAATATTAGAAAAGACGATAGAACGTCAGAATAACTCCAACAAGTCTATATATAGTAGGCCTTATCAACCTTGTTAGTGATGTTATCTCTGATAAAGGTAACTACCTTTCAATGACCAAACCAGGTAATAATAGCTTCTGCGAGTCAAGTTATTTTTCAGGTCTTACTATCCTATAGCTGCAAAATGTATGCACCCCCTCTCCTAAAAAAAATTGCACATTATGTGGGTTTTTACAGTACTAATTTGTAAAGATGTATATGTGGTAAATATCCATGTTTTTTTTTTTTACAGGAATGATGCCTATGAGCATGGGTGTAATGCAGCCAACAACAGTAAGTTCAGATCATTTTTAGAAAATTTCATCCTGAACTGATAGGCTATCCAGATATTTTGGATTAAGCAGATTGACAAGAAAGGAAATGGAAATTCTTGCAGTCCTCAACTACATAAACAATACTTTAAATGCTAACCAATGCAATTGAGCCACCTGGTCTCTTAAAATCAATCTCATCCAGATCTGCTTCAATAAAATAAATATTAACATTGAATGGATTAAATTTTGTGGAGAGATGTAAATATTTCTATTTGTTCTTAATTGATGACATAGATATCAGGGCATGAGAGGGTTGATGTATGACTTTTTTCACATGAAAAGTTGTTGTTTTTGATGGAGACTTTCAAAAAGTAATAGGAAGTTAACATTACTATCAGCATAATTTGAATTACATGGTAAGCTGATTCTTCTATCCAAAACCAAATTTGTCAGTGAGAAATCCCCATTCCCCCCATGCATGACAGGTAAATATCGGCCAAAAAATAAAGATTTTAGAGGAATATTTAAAATGATTCAGGAATTGTTTTCATGTTACTAGTAGTTTGCAGTGGGAAACAAAATTTTACAAATAATTCAAATGGTATAAAGATTGTTATTTTTTTGGTGGGGGTGGCAGATGTTTGCTTTTAGATGTCTTGGCCAAATGAGCACTAGAAAAATATTATTTTAAGGATATTACATTTTAACTATCACCTTTCGAAGTCTGATTCCAAATTTTTGTGGGAGAAAAAAAAAGGAGCTGATGCTCTAAGGTTTGTGATCAGTTGGTGCTAGTATCATTGTTAACATGTCAAGTACTTTCTTATAACAAAAATTCAAATAGCATACATAATTAGGAAGTCGTGAACTTGAACATTGCTAATAGTATATCTAAACTTATAATCATTCACAACATTCTCTTTCTGTCAAGGTTATGAGACCATTAGTGACCTCACAGGCAAACCTGACTCCCCAATCATTGAAGCCATCAAAGAAACAGCTGGTGCCACAAGAGATTCCTAAGGTAAGTTGTCATATATTTTTTTGCTGTGAAAACCAGGTTTCATCTGACATTTGTTGGTAACAAATGATATTAGGATGTTTAACAAACATGAATTGATGTTACATCAGAAACATATGCTTTGTAAGAGAGTGCATACCCAGTGTCTGCTCAATATCTTGAGGAATTTCACCATGAAAACTTTAAAAAATTATTATTTGAGAGAGAGAATTTTTTCAATGTTTCATGAAGAGACTTACATTTGACACATTCAGTCATAGATTTATTGGTGACAAACAAAATCATATTTTACTGTCAAGGTCTGAAAAGTAGGAGTACTTAACTCATTGGTAAAAAATATCTGGAGCACTAAGGGTTGTGTAGCGTTTCAAAAAAATATATTCACAGATGTACAATGTATATACTTTGCTATGGACATGAAGAAAATGTTCTTGATAATTCAAACATAGTTAGTTACTGTCAGTTTCCTTGAAATTCTGACAAGTTTGATACAATTATTATGTTGTTAATACTATGACCATATTACAGAACTGTAAATCGATCATTATCAGGTTGTTTATCATGTTGTTTTCTGCTCTAGGATGATGATGAAGAAAAGCCTCCAGTAACCACAGTATTTGTTGGAAATATTAGTGACAGAGCTCCTGATGCCATGGTGAGACAGATGCTACAGGTACGTCAAGTCAAAATATTAGACATTAGATTTGATTAATATTCCCATTTTAAAAAATAGAAGTTTCATTAATGGTAATTTTGTAAGTCATGAATGTTTGCATTTTAAGTGATTTTTGGCAGAAAACAAACTTTAAATTGGTTTGATAGAATGTGAAGAAATCACAAAAGTTAATACAAAAAACAGGTTATTTCATCATTAATTTACTGGTATTTTTTACTAATGATATTTTTAGCTATAACATTTCTGTTTCCCTCATGAGGAAGCTTACAGGTAACATTTAAGTTAAAACATTTCAATATCTTATTTAATTGTTGTATATTTAGAAGCATTTAAAATGATTTAAGTTAAGCTGATTTTTTTTCAGAGATGTGGTAATGTTCTCAGTTGGAAACGAGTTCAAGGTGCATCTGGGAAATTGCAAGGTATGAATTATGTGAAAAGTTGCATGGCATACAGTATTTAGAGCTGGTAATCCTTTGTTATAATGCCTTACAAAAAGTAATACATAAATACCTGTTTTGGTTATTCAGGTTATGTGAAATTTGCATGTCAAATATTCCTTGAACTTTTGCCAAATTTTGACTTGAGTCCCATATCTGTCCACTCACAGTTCATTAGTAAAACATGTAGAATCAAATATTATTTCTGGTGCAACTGCTCAGGTTAAATTTTAATGGCTTTGATTAATTTCAAAAAGTGATAACAATATTGAACTTGTTTTTTATTTCAGCATTTGGATTTTGCGAGTATGAAAACCCAGAAGCAACGCTACGTTGCATGAGGCTCCTTAATGAATGGGAAATTACAGATAAAAAGCTGGTGGTATGTACCTACATTATCATCACACAATATTTCTTACATTATTTGCACATCCTTGAACGCTGCTGAACTGCACTTGCAAAAAAAAAGTTCAAGGTGTTGTGATAAATTTTGAGTGTTTAGTTTGTTAATTCTAGGTTCATTGTACATATTTGTAGTGATTAATCTTGTTGTAAGTTGTATAATTTACATGACATGAGTAAATGGAACTTGGGGTTTCACCAGAAACCTGTCAACCCCTGATCAGGACAATTTCATTTGATTTGGTGTAATTAGTCAAAATAAGGTATATTTTCCATATGATGTCGGAATCAAAATAGATGTGATCTGTTGGTATTTATGAGTGGAGCATACTTCTTGTGTATGTAATCATTTGTTATTATCAATTTTAGGTGAAAGTTGATGCTAAAACAAAAACGTTACTAGATGAGTACAGAGCCAAGAAAAAAGCTAAACTGACTGCAATTAAGGAAAAAAACACCAAAGAAAAAAGTGAGACAGCTGAAAATGGAGATGATGAAAAGGAAGATGGTGATAAAGAAAAAGAGGATAAAGAGAGCAAGTCTTCAGAGAATGGTGATAATCAAGAAGATGATCTCGACGAATTTTCAAAGAGAGAAGACAGAGTGGCAAAAGCAGGCCTTGATGCCATTATGAGAGAATATGCTTCTGATCTCAGTAAACCTGTACCTTCAGGTAGGAAGGATTCAAAAGTGTCTTTGGCAGGTACATGTAATTTGTTTCATGGTCATATTTGGATTTCCTTTTTATAATACCAGGAATTTTATCTCTAGTATGAAGCGTACTTGGAAGAAGCTTGAGGTGCACAAATAACACCGATCTTATGACAGAGCTGGTATGGTGAATATACTAAACTCAATAACAAGACACATAAGTGGAATTTGGCGTGTACTTTCTTTTCAAAGTCAATGTGGAAGCTGTCTTGAGAGATCTTCTATCAGACTAACATGACCTGTCGAGACAGATTCCAAGTTTTTTTGTTCTTTGGAGCATGCATTTGTCACAAATTTTGCATGCTAGTTGAACTGATATAAGAAAAAGTAAATACAGAAAGAAGTTTTATTGCTGTACCCTTTTTCATGTTTGTCATTTTTGCAAAATCGTCCAATAATGAATTTTTATTGTAAAACTTCTGTTTACACCTTTTGACTTGATTTGATCATAGAACTTTTCAGACTTCACATAACACTTAGTTTGCTTTTGAGTTGTGTGCACTTTCTAATTAACTCTTTTATGATGACTTCATACCTTTGTTAAAGGGTATGGAAACATTTCGGGTCTTTGTTTTTCTGTTACATACTTTTTTACAATTGTAAATAGTGTTTTAATCATAAAGATATTAAGAAAAATCAATTTGTATATTGGTTCTGATCGTTGGTTCTAAATTTCGGTGTAGAGTCATTATTGTGTTGACCTACTTTGTGTAACTGAAACTCTTCAGGTAACTGTTAAATTTTGTATACCTTTGAGTTCTGATAGATTAAGCATAACAGTTTTCAATACTTTTCCTGTTGAACTTCTGAACATTGAATTGGGAAAAAAAATTGATGACGAATATGTGATATTAGATCAATTTGCAATATTGTTTTGTACAGAGTTACAAGTTATGATAAGATAATGAAATGTTTTCAATAGTTAAGATGTTAAAAAGCAGGTGAAGTTTAAGAAAAAATCTTGTCTGGATAATGCTGAATTAAAACTCTCACATACTTACTTTTAGACACTGATAAAGAACAGAAGACTGTACAAAAAAAGAAGGAAGAAAAAGAAATAAAAGATACTGTAAGTATAATTCCAGAGTTATTGTTTACACAAATACACAAGCCATGTCCATTTTGATGTGATCATATCCATCTCATGATTGCTTTTTTAAAAAAAAAAAAAAAAAAGTCAGTAAAAACCAATTGGTGTAGGATCTGGATTTTTTAATAGTTGCCTCCAAGGATAGTAACCTTGATGGACAAAGTGGTTAAATTTGTAAATTACTCAGTCATCTGACTAACCAAGAGACTGTGAATCATAATATCTAGGCTAAAGCCTTCTGATGTTGAGTGTTGCAATGCTTGTGAAATGAACTAATTGATTCCTATTGAAGATTACTTTGTTCAGACCACATCATTTATGTTTCAGGGAGTATCCACCAGTTTTAAATGTTGCTAAATAGGCTTCTTAATACTAAAATGGAAAAAAGAAGTTTTTGGTGTTGACAGATAAATTTCCTTGTACCTGAATTTGTGTTCTATTGTAATTTACAGGGAATTGATGATATAGACATGGAGGAGGACAAAAGGGAAATCATCAACAGAGAGATTAGAAGTTTCAGAGATCTACACAAGGTATGCAACTTCAATTAACTTGCTAAATAGCTTTCAGCCTTAATACTTTTTGTTATATGTAAATGTGTACTTTGTTTTCCTGAATTTTGAATATTTGTCTTGTATATTACTTACCTTCCTAATTTTTTATTCAAAACATTTTATAATTGCTATTTTACTGTGAACCTACAAGAAATATGATGTTAACTTAACAGGTTTAGGACAGTTCATATTCAGGAAAACAAGTTCAAATTTTGTTCTATTTCAGAAATTATTGGGTCTTAAAATAATATAACTTCTGACATCTGTTCCATGGCAGGGTGGCTTTTAAATCTGACTTGATTCTAAGATATTTACGTAAATATTTTATATTTAAAACTATTTGAAATTGTCTCCCTATGTCCAATATTAGATACAGCTAATACCAATTTTTAAGTATCTTGCTTTAGAGTAAGAAAAAAAAACATCCAGTTGCAAAAGTGAAATTCCTTCTCTGTTATAATATAACCTATTTGTATATCCACAAACATTAGATTGAGCTTGAAGGTTAAAGGGTAAAGATCCAAAAGTTTTGAAGTACCTCTGATTTTTCCTAGAGTTGAGCATGTTCTTTAAAATTGTCTTTATTTAGATTTGGTTTTTGAATAAAAAGAATTAAAATTTCTGTCCTGAAATATTGATAATTTGTTGAATAACAGGCTGTATTTCATTACTCAAAAATTACTAGATTCTCTCGATGCTATGCGGCAAGCATCCGATCAACATGAATAGCAGTAAATTATTATTGTAAAGACCAGCCGGTAAGTAGCTACTTAGTTTTATATTTTGATATATATTTGCCATTATCCTGGATGAAGAAGAGTTGGAGGTACAACGGTAAGTCATTTTGATCAGCTAAATAAAAACAAGAAACTGGCTTCAAAACAAAATTTATAGACTGACATTATCCTTATGCCATACTGGTTCAGGTCCCTGTTCAGATAAAATGGTTTTAAGTGAGTAGTGATCTGATACATGATGAGAACAAGAAGTTTGAGGTTAGTGCCATTACTTTACTTTGGTTGGTTCAATGCTCTATCTCTGGGGGCCCAGCATAAGGTAAGTAAAATTTACTTACCTTTTTATCTTGTGTTTTTATCCAAGTCATTTTGATTTTAGCTACTTACACTGAAAGTGTGACTTCATTGTATTTGGTAGTGTGTGGTGGAAGTCAGTGATCAGTTTTATCTGGTATGTCTGATAGTGTACTTGAGTTTTATAGGAGAGGATAGTCTTGCCCTGTGAGGCAACATGTATAAGACCTAACATCTAAAGGTAAGAAGGTTACAGGATGTCTTATTGGAAGTTAACCTCTGTTACCTCAGATACTGTCTGGAAATTTGTCATATTTTTAAACACTTATTTGAATTTACATCAGTCCTTCCATAATTTTATCCTGTTTTAGTGATTGTCAACCATTTTTTATTAATTTTTTTTATTTTTATTTTCATTACCCCATATTTAAACCTAAAAATGTTTCATCTGTGATTGTGGATTTTTTACCACCTTCATAAAAATGGAAATTATTTTGACAAAATTTCAACAAATGATCTTAACAAAAATTTGTCAAGAAGGGGTAGGGGTTGGGATGTTAATGTCAATTTTTGTGTTATTAGCAGCAACTTAAACCTGTCTTGGGTGAGATTTCACACCTGGAATAGGCCATCGAAGGGAACTAGGAGGATGGATTTCTACAAAGCAGAGAAGTAATATGTATATGTAGTGAATGGTTTGGTATCAAGCCTTGGCCCAGACTCAATGCCTGGATTAGGGAGAGGTTGACTGTTTGATTATAGTCAGCAATCACTCTTGACATCTTTGGCATGGTCATGGATGTTGGTGTTCTTAGTTTTCTGA
The DNA here is from genome assembly GCF_031769215.1 of Ylistrum balloti. Classification (NCBI taxonomy): domain Eukaryota; kingdom Metazoa; phylum Mollusca; class Bivalvia; order Pectinida; family Pectinidae; genus Ylistrum; species Ylistrum balloti. The sequence continues at coordinate 56,211 of NW_026782725.1, forward strand.
AGTCTGAGACTATCAAATCATTGCTTTAGCACATTGTGCAGTATCACTAGTCTGCCAACAGAATTTATACATTTGTATATATACATATGTTATATATATATGTGTGTGTGTCTTTGTGTAACTCTGTCTACTTTTCCAAGTACCAGAAATTTTTTGAGATTTCAGCATTGACTGAACTTACTAATTCCAAGTAGTTGCACAAGGCATTATATTTGAGATTCCGGATGACTGGTCTAGTACTTTACTAATTTTCGGTCTAGTACTGTACTAATTCGGATCACATTAAAACTTTCTTTATCTTGATCTGTAGTCACATGACCTGAAATATGCAGTCAAGAGCTTGACTCTTCCTGAAAGAGGAACATGGAAGAAGTTAGTGCTCTTACCATGGCACTTATGTTTAGACCCTGTTATAATAATCTCCTTAACCTTGCTATCTGAAGCATGGTTATACATCAAGCACACACCATTTCCAGGAGGGAAGTACATCACATTTTCAACTATCTATTAGATGGTTACTAGCTCAGCCAAAGGGATATTTCCTTAAAGCTAAATAAGTAAAGCATTGGATTGGTAATCTGGAGTTCTTTGTATAACAGCACATACACACTCAAACATACACATATATATGTTATGTATAATATATAAATTCAGCATTTTAAGGATGACAGCAATATTTTGTCAGTTTTATTGTTCTCAAGCAATTGGAAACACAGAAAATTGCCATTAAACAGGTACACAATACAAACCTTTTAATCATTCAAAAGCTTTTTATTGGTACTTGAGAGGCAGTTACATGATTCTTACCTTTGTAACAATCTCAGTGTGTCAGATTCTAAAAACCTATTGGAGTGATGAAGACTTGCTATGAATTTATCACATATATTTAATCAATAGGAAAATCCTATCTGTACTATTCATGTATGCATAAATGATCTAGGACAACGGCAATAAAGCCAGCAAACAAACAAGCAAGTACTTCTCATTCAGTAGAGATAGATATACCACTGTTTTAATTGAATTTGATCTGTACTTTTTTTTTCGGATGGAATCTTACTAATTCAAAATTCTAAATTGGTATATCTACGTTCTGATATCTGTAGTTTTATGAAACAGTGAGGATTGTTAACTTAAAAATGTTTCTTTGATGAAATTAACTTGAATATTATATCTTTTTAGATTTAATGATTTGTTACATTTTGCTTTACAGATGGTGACATATTTGCTTAAAGTTTTACAGAATGAATTTGTTTATGCAGCAGTATCATCATTTTAGATTAAGAGATGGCTGAGTTTAAAAAAAGAAAAAAAAAAGGCAATTTCATCAAGTGTGATTTTCATTTTGTTTTGCAGGGGGAAGATGAACCAGAAAAAGATCAAGAAAAGGAAAGGGAACGGGAACGTAGAATTCTGGAAGAAAAGAGAAGAAGGGAACGAGAGAGAGCTCGGGAACGGGAAAGGGAAAGAGAAAGGGAACGAGAGAGGGAACGCGAACGAGAACGAGAAATGGAACGATATGAAAGAGAACGTTACGAAAGATTACGTAGCAGGTCTCGTTCCCCTTCAAGTCGAAGGAGAAGGTCTCCTAGTAGAGATAGATCCAGAGAAAGGTATGTTGCAAGTTTATTGGCAATAAAACTGGGTATGCAGATTAGATATATAAATTTCATTGTCAGGGATATAAGCTTCAGTACATACCTTACACCTGTTTGTATTATTATTTTGAAATCATCAGAATTATTGAAAACTCAAAAGTGGTATTATAAGGTGTGTATGTAAAATTTCAGGATCTATAAATTGTTCAAAGAAGTGGGGAATCAAATGAAATATTAAGATAACCTAATGTCTTCAGGATGCTGGAAGGAAAAGCTAAAAATTTGGAAATACGTTATGATTTGATAAAATTTGTTGATATGATCTCCAAAAACTTCATTATAAAAATGCTTGATTTTTATTTAAGAAAAATGCGAGATAGAGATCGAGATAGAGATGTTGAAGAGGAGGAAGAAGCTCATGAGAGAAGGAAATTAGAAAAGAAACTTCGGGAAAAAGAAGCAGCTTACCAAGAGGTAACATTCCTCGTTGGCTGTATAGCTACAATAAATCTGCTAAAATTATTTTGTATTAATCGGTGCTCAAATAGTATAATGTGTTTGTGCATCCAGAGTTACTATTACTTAAAATAGGTCAGCATCTACTACATATGAAATGTTGTTTCGCCAATAGACCTGGCAGTGTTCATTTGTTGTAAATAATATTTGATAGCCTACTTCCAGCCAAACAGAGACTTACAATCCAACATGCGATGACTTTTAGTCAGGGTCTGTACCATTAATTATAGAATTTAGAACAGTAATGATATATTGTTAAAAACCTACATCTTTAGGATAATGGCTGTCATAAAGGATTGTCATGTGAAAGGAGGTGGCCTTATCTTTCTTAAAATGCTTTGCATTTAATTTGTTATTTTGTTGATTTTAAGGTGATGTATATTTTGTTTTTTACTCAAATATATAGAGGTTGAAAAATTGGGAAGCAAGAGAAAGAAAAAAATCTAGAGAATATGAGAAAGACAGAGAAAGGGAAGAAGAACGCAAAACTGAAGAGGTAAATATGACTTGTTTGCTTTTGACACTTCTTGTGTACACTCTTGGAATTATAGACAAAAACAAACTTAAAATACTTTGAATACAATGACATTTGTTCTTAATTTAATCAGATCTCTTCATTACTAAATTAGCTTCCTTTGGCATTCGTTACTTTTGCTGCTTTCGCAAATTCTTATGGTAATGTAGCAGCCCCTATTACACCGAGAAAAAGTTTCCTTAATGGTAAGGATTAATGGGTTGTTTTTTGTAATTCCTACAATTTCAGATGCGTGAAGCTCGACGGCTGAAAGAATTTTTAGAAGATTATGATGATGAAAGGGATGATCCTAAATTTTACAAGTAAGATCATTAAATCTTCTTAACTTAATTCTTTAAAAATAATTGGTATTTCCTAATTCATTGATGGCTCTCGTGAATGGTGATCCAGTTTTTTTACCAAAGAGGTCTTATTCACTATGAACAAGACTCCGTGGAAATGTGAGGTTTGAAAAACTTTGCTGTGCTTGATCAGAATATTTTTACTGATAATTCCATCAAAAACAACATGAAAAGTTTATCTACTTAGTAATATTGTGAAAATTTCATATGACAGTTTGGCTTGATCTTGATTTTGTATGAATCATGTTGTCACTTCTTTAGGATAAAGCTTAATGTTTTGAGTGATGATATTTAATATTGGGTTGTGTTAGTATTTGATATTGAACAACCCGAAAAGGCTTTATTATTTGGAAGTACATTGTCATTATATTAAGGTGAAATTTTTTTTCGAATTCCTTTGTAGAGGTAGCATGCTGGCTAGGAGGATGAAGGAGCGAGAAAAAGAGCGTGAGGCAGATGCACGCGATCGGCAACGTGAGAAAGAGGAGTTGGAAGAAATTCGTCGAAAACTGATGGATGAGGGTCACCCAGACCCAGAAGCAGAGCTAGCAAAGGTAAAGTCTTTACAAAATTTTCAATTAACTTCAATGATTTGACATGAAGGTATTTTAGATTTAATACAATAGATATTAGTAAGTTTGTATTTTCTGGTCTGGAAGATGGTAATTCATAGAGGATATGTAATAATGTCATCAGAAATAACAAATATATCTCACAGGTGCATTTAATATTTTAGTACCTTTCATGAGTGAAAGATATAAAAGATATTAGACACACGAGTGAAATAGATTTGTTTTTTCTGGAGACAACGAAAATGTCTATATAACCCACCACCAATGATTCAAAGCATCGATGTATCAAAGGTTTTTGCTAGTCCCTTGAATTTCGAAACATCAAAGTTTGATTGTATATTGTTACAGAGAAATGATTAATATTCATGTTATGTGAAAAGGATTTTTCTCTATTTCCAGATTGAGCGTGAGAGAGAAGAACACCTTAAGCCACGACTCCAGCTCTTACCACAACCAGTCCCAAAGTCTCCTGAAGTTCCACCTCCAAGGGAAGAGCTGCGAGAGGAGATAGAAGAAAATGAGGAAGAATATGAGCAGGAAGATGAGGATTCCAGAGGAGCTAAGTTACCACCCAAAATGCAGTCAACACTGCGACCGATCGACAATGACGCAAGCTCTTTATCTGATGAGGATGATGACAGTAACCTGCCATTTACAGATACAACACCTCAGCCAGTTTATGGTCCAGCAAAGGAGGAAAATGCAAAGCTAGGCTTCAGTTCTCTCAAATTAGGTTTGCTCCTTTGCATTATACATTCAAAATTGATTTTCTTTTGGATAAAGAAGTTTAAAGTGATAATTCTTTGTATAGATATCCAGTGAGTTTATTGAAAGTGTTTCTTTGATCCAGGTGCAGGAAGTCCTGTGGAAGGTTTGCCACCTAAAAGAAAGAAGCTCACAGTTGGAGATGTGTTCAATCAAGATGATGATGAAGGATCCGATGGAGCCAAGAAACGAAAATTGGTTCCACTGGACTATGATGATGACAAGTCTGAAAAGAAACCCACAACAGCTGAAGAGAAGCGTACAAGAATTAAGCACCTTATTGAAAATATACCAACTGCTAAAGACGAATTATTTGCTTATCCATTGGACTGGAACATTGTTGATCAGGTATTTGATCTATATAAAAGAAATGGCTGTCAGAAAATTTTGACTTTTGCTTTGGAAATAACTTGCTGTTAGAGAACAATGTGTCATGATTAGACCCCTATCAGAATAATAAGGGGGAGGAGTGGTGCTATAGTTCTATATTTTTGTCCTTCCTCCTTCTATCTTTCTGTCCTTCTTATTTATATTTGGACCTTTGACCTACATGTAAGAAAAACTTGTCAAAGCTTTATCTCCTACCCATCTTGTCAGTGGAACTTCATATTTTTGATATAGGTTAAGTTTGGTGAGACAATATAACATGAACCAAAAGAAAGTAACTCTGCCTTATGTTTTGACCTTTTATTTACATCAAAGAAATAGTTTGTTCAGGCTCTATATCCTACAGAACATCACTCTGACATACATTTTGAGATTTGACCTACATCAAAGAAAAAGATTGTGTGCACCATCTCCTACACTATTAGCCACTGGAACTTCATACTTTATGTATGAGTTCACCTTGGTGAGGTGGTTTGTTGATGAGGGACTGTAATTCACTGAATTGTGTTATCTGTTTTTAAACCTTATCTTAAAATATTGCCATAGTGACTGATAACAATTTTTTTGTTTAAATCTACGGGTTCATAATGTCAATAGACCACAGAACATTGTTATCTTCTAGTGTATTTTTTTTTTTGGTCTATAATCTGTTTACCATCTCATCACACTATATTCAACCTTTGTGTACATAGGATCATAGTACAGCTAAAAAAATTTAATCAAATTCTATATCATCTCGTACACTATGTATGTCAGTGCTAGTACACACCACACTGGTCATTTGTCTGAAGAAGGTGATTGAGTAGTCATTAAAACGTTACCTTCTAATCTTCTACTGGTTGTGTTATGAGAACTTCTATTCTATAATAAATTGTTGCTTTTAATTACAGAGTCTCATGGACAAGAGAATTAAACCTTGGGTAAACAAGAAGATAATAGAATATATTGGAGAGGAAGAACCTACTCTTACTGACTTTATATGTCAGAAAGTTGTGGCAAGAAGCGTGCCCCAGAATATACTCAATGATGTTGCAATGGTAAGTTTCACAAGTAGCTGAAACATTTAATTGGTAGAGGTGAAACATTTATATTTGTAAGAAATTATACATAGAAACATTTAAGTAGCATTGATGTAAGGGATAGAAACATTTATATTGGTGTAGGAGTTATATTATTATTGATGTAAGGGATAGAAACATTTATATTGGTGTATGAGTTATATTATTATTGATGTAAGGGATAGAGGAGTTATATTATTATTGATGTAAGGGATAGAAACATTTATATTGGTGTAGGAGTTATATTATTATTGATGTAAGGGATAGAAACATTTATATTGGTGTAGGAGTTATATTATTATTGATGTAAGGGATAGAAACATTTATATTGGTGTAGGAGTTATATTATTATTGATGTAAGGGATAGAAACATTTATATTGGTGTAGGAGTTATATTATTATTGATGTAAGGGATGTAAGGGATAGAAACATTTATATTGTTATATTATTATTGATGTAAGGGAGAAACATTTATATTGGTGTAGGAGTTATATTATTATTGATGTAAGGGATAGAAACATTTATATTGGTGTAGGAGTTATATTATTATTGATGTAAGGGATAGAAACATTTATATTGGTGTAGGAGTTATATTATTATTGATGTAAGGGACAGAAACATTTATATTGGTGTAGGAGTTATATTATTATTGATGTAAGGGACAGAAACATTTATATTTGTGTAGGAATTTTATGGTTATTTATGTAAGAAATTGAAACATTAATATTTGTGTAGGAGTTATATTTATGCTTTTCCACATGATGATGAAGTCTTTTTAATGTTGATGGAACTGTATATGGAAGCATTATTTCTTGCAGGTCCTAGATGAAGAAGCCGAGGTTTTTGTTGTGAAAATGTGGAGACTTTTAGTGTACGAGACACAAGCCAAAAAGCTCGGACTAGTTAAATGACAGCATATTTGGACTTGATCTTGGAAATTACACTGTATCATAAGCCTTTTTTAGGCTGCTGAGTGCTCAACATGTGTCAAAATTTTAAAAGTACACAGACAATTGGACAATTGTCAAATTGAGTTATTCTGGATTTGATGACAAATAGGATTTAAACATCAGAGAAGTGATTGCTTATGAACAGTTGAAAAATTAAGATTTACGAAAAAATTGGTACTGTTTCCAATTCATTGTAGGAAGTTAGGATGTATATAGATTTATAGGAAGCTGAAGAGAGATTTACATATAAAACGTGGTGTTAACATCAGGTTTTGAAATGCCATAAAATGGCTCTTCTTTATATATTGTGTTCTTAAAAGGTTTCTTTCAAAAAGGAATAGATTCTGTATTTGGTCTACTGAAAATTCTTTTGGGAATTGAACATCATTGGAATCAATTTACAATAGACCCTTATCATTGATATTTTAGAAAATATTTTCTGTGATAGAGAATAGAGCCTGTGAAGGATTTTTTACCGTGAAAGTTGCGATTGCGATATTTTTGAAATAATCTAAATACTGTTATGTTTTTGTATTTGATGATCATGAATGTCATGAGGTGTGCCAGCTTTTTCTTTCTTTTGAAATCTTATCAGAACTTGATTTTTATTTTATTTCTTGTGCATAATCTTATCTGAAAGATGAAATTATTGTAATAAGAATACAGTTAAAATATTGATATGAAATGTTGATTCAAACACTATCAAATCCGATGATCTTAAGAGATATAGTTTTCTTTAGTTTTAATCATGTTTGATTCATAGTTGAATTGTTACCCGCAATCTCATTAAACCCTGTGAACATGGAGGTTTTCTTCCCTGCAAGTTCACACAAAGTGCTGTAGGTACTGCAACAAGGATTTGGCTAGGAGAGCATGTTCCTGTAGTTAGCACCTGCTGCGGAGTATGATAGTTGTGTCTGTGTTGGTCAATATTTGTATTGTGTGAATAAAAGGGGATATGGCATATTGAATGGTTTGTAGAAAAGTTGTTACAGTAACTACAGCTATTATGAAGGCAGCATAGGGATCAACATTATTCATCACTACTGTAGGGGCTGTTCTAGTCAAATATCTACCAAAGGATTTCAGGTCTCTGGAATAGGAACCATGACGAAATTAATTCTATTAGTAAGAACTAAATTTGCTTTATATTCCTAGCTGGATTTCTCCCACAGGCAATTTTTCTGGAATAGCCCTTAGACATGATTATGGTACAGCAATTATATATGGAAGTTTGAATTACCAGTTGGGCACAGGGGTAATTTGTCATTATTGCTAGATGTGTATTTGTGCAGTGAGGAGCTTGAGATTGTACAAGGTAATGAAAGGGAGCAAATGGTAATGAATGTTGAATGATTGTAGTAAACTTGAGTTTTGCTGAGAGATATGTAGTGTAACTTATTCCAAGTTAATTAAAAGCAGAATGTTAGTGTAAGAATGTTAGTGAAAGATGATATGACCAGCATCTGGTCGTGATGGTGTACAAGGTTGTAGTTAGGTGTACAAGAGTGAGCGAGGATAATGATCCAACAAATCTGAATAAAACTGTTGACAGTAAATACTCTTAACTTTGTGTGTTGTTTCTGCCTGTCGTTTTTGGCTCATCAGGTCAATGTCCGTCCGTCAACACTTCATCCCAAAATTCCTTCTAGTCATAAATGACTTCGAGAATTTTGACCAAATTAGGTCAAAAGCATCCCTGAGGGAAAAGGAACACAGGATTGTTGAAAAATTTTGTCAGAAGCATTGTTTGGGAAAGGGGAACAAATGTTGTGTAAACGATGGGTCTCTGCCCAATAATATACACTTAGTAGACATGCGTTATGGGAATGGAGTTGGGAATGTAAAGTAGGGTAAATAGGGAACAATTATCAGATATATTGGGGCGATGCATTGATCATGGTCATCAGAATAGTATCTAGGGTCAATTATTTGATACATAATAAAGGAGATACATTTATGATGGTCATCAGAATAGTATCCAGGGAGACAATACCCCATAGATATTATTCTAATGGCCATCATCAATGTATCCCCCTACTATTTTAGATAATTTTCTGAAATATTGGAGGAGGGAACATATAATAATCCTATACTGTGTGTTCTTTTACTTAAATTTTTCTTGGAAGTCAAACTCAGTAATACCCATACTTAGTGCCACCTCCCTTTACACTTTATGTAAAAGGCCGAAGACCAGTTGTTCCCCTCTGAAAGATAACTACTTGGAAATGAAGCTGGTCAGGATCCATCATCCTGGAAGCTTTGAATCCTTTCAGTCTTATGAAGTGTAACTACAGACAGTTTATTGATAACAATTATTATAAAGTCTTGGCTCAACATTAATTCAAAGGAATCAGTCTTTGGCTCAAAATACACAAATAAAGAAAATAAATCGGTCACTCTATCAGAATTTTCATTTATTGTGTCATATGTAGCAGAAAGCATTGGGCGTTATAGAATGTGTTCGAAAGCAAGAGGCCCATAGGGCCAATATCGCTCACCTGGATCTTTAAGTCTAGAAATGTTATACATACTACAGGTTGGCTATTTCAAAATTTCAAAATTAAAGCTTAGTCACTTAATCTCTTTGATGGGACAAAACCAATGGGTAAATTCTTATATCATTACTGTCTTTCTCTTTTAATTCCCAGCAAGAGTTTATATGGTTATGGGGTTATGTGTGCCACACTCAAGGGTCAATTCTTACATTACAAATATGTTTATCTTTTAATGCCAAGCAATTATATATATATATGTGTGTTTGTGTGTGTATTTATGGGGTGAGGATTTCAACTGTTTCAAACATATCACCCAGAAATTAAGTACAGAGGGGTGGGGCCACACCCAAGGGCCAGTTCTTGCATAGTGAATGTGTTTATCTCTTGGCGCTCAGCATTGCCATATATGGTTTAAGGGTGGGGATCTCAACTGTTAAAGCTAATACCATGAAATTAAGTCCCTGGGGTTGGGGCCAGACCCAAAGGCCAATTCTAACATCATGCTTGTGTATATTTCTTGATGCCCAACGTTGCTATACATGGTTATGGGATGAAGATTTAAACTGTTTTCAAACACATTTCCGCTATTTAGCGCTTCCCCTTCTGCTAAAGGGTGCTGAAATCCACCATTTATACAAAATCGATTTCCCTTCACCCAATGATGCTTCTGAACAAATCTGGTCAAAATCAAATCACGCTATATATATGTGTGTGTGAATGAAAAAAGATGTTGAGGGGGATAAAAATACAAAAGGGGGTGGAGGTACTTTAATGATGGCCAGAAAAACTATCCGGATACTTTCTTGATGGGGGTACAAATATTACATGACACCGAGACCCAATGAGGGAAATGGAGTAAATATTTTTTAAAAACCTGTAGGATAATGGGATTTTGCCCAAATATGGTCGGAAGCTTTCTTGTGAGAAGGGGAATCAGTTTAGTATAAAAGACTGGTCTAGCGGCCCTGGGACAGGAATTGCAAGGCCGAATGGGAGAAATCGAGCAAATTCATCTTCTGTAGGTATATTGGCATGTCATCCAATTTAATTATTGAGTGTATTAGACTATTGTATAATGGTTTTGCCGACCCTATGGGACAGGAGTGGGTCCAAGGAAGAATTCCTTTTTCCTTTATATTTGGTGAAGCAAACAAAGCCAGGTGAGCGATACAAGCCCTATGGGTTTTTTGTTTACTGTAGTATATACTGGAGAACTAAGCACATAATTGTACCTGGAAATTAAAGATCGCATTGAAGTTATAAACATATGGTTAAACCTATAAAAGCAGAATGCTTTTCGTTACAGTACCACCTCTAAAACGTTTTGGCTACGAATACTGTTTGAAGCCCGAATTCCTGTGAAGCACTTAAGTTCTGATTTTGTTATAGTTAGGATTCATATCGAACAAAATATTTGTTTAGAATATTTTCATTAATAAAAGGAGACTCTTTCATAAATTTCGTATGAGATGTAAACTCTGGATGCAGCCTATACATTCTAAATGTTCTATACGACTGTTGAATGTGGAATACTTTATGTAAAATACTTTAAAGGATTCTATGGAAAGCGGGTATGACATGCTTAAGCCACAAAGCCTCCATACTTTCCTTCAAAAAGTGTTTCCCGCCAGGTTTATAGAAGCTATAAAACGTTTGTTTTTCGCTTTCATACGAAGCAATTTTACAACCATTTAATGAGGCATTTCCATGACGTCTTCAGCACATTTATAGTTTATCCAGCCTGCTGCTGTTGTTTCCTTGGCTTGTAGTTTTAATAAAGACATCGTGACTAAATCTTTATCTGGATCTTGACGTTAAGAGTTAAGAATTTCCTCAGCAATCTCGAAAATGATTCGATAAAGGAGTTAGGTCCAAAAACAAAATCGACAGATGGTTTGCTTCATAAAAACCATTTGGCATGTCGTACCGGCTTTTCATTAACGTCAGTGTTTTGCAACTAAAGTGTATGGTAAAGGCAGATGTGGTGGTAAAAAATTAACGATTAACAGTGTTATTTCCACAGTTTGCAAATTTTTACATGAAATGTGATACGAAAAAGAACCTTTTAAGACTGCTTTTATTAGCATAAGCACCCATAACAGGTTTGAAAAAAGTCTTATATCATAAGATGTTTTTGTATGAAATATCCGTGTCTTATGTGCAAATCTTTAGAGGAAATCATGGGGTTTTAGAAGAAAAGACACATTGGAGAAACCATTTACTGAGCTAAACATTTCAATAAACAAGAAATATGAACGATTTTTTGTAGTAATGTATTCCGTAATTGCATTAGTTTAAGACAGCTTTTATAATCAAAATTCGGTTTCTGCAGTTTTTGTTTTCAAGGTATCAAGAAGCTCTTGTAGATATGCTACGGTTTCCTCTAAATTTGTACCTGAAAAGAAATTCAAATTATATTTAAATTGCTGTTCCAATAACTGATGAATTCACATATGTTCTAATCGTCAAAAATAGCGCCTTCACATCCTAACATATTTTCTAACTACTGTAGTAATAAACCCCGTGAGTAGCTCTCTCTTGTGATACCTAAACAAACAAACGTTGTTTTAGTACCACGCTCAATATCGGGGCCATCATCGTAAGGTATATATATAGGTATTAAAAACCTTTCAATTGATTTAAATTGAACATCAGCAACATCATTCAAAATGTGAAACGGAAAGCAAATAACCTCGTTAACAATCGCTATCACTGGTACCAGTCATAGGAATAACAAAGCCAAAGAAATCAGACCCCGATTGTTCAAAGACCGGTTAGCGATAACCAGTACCTATTAAAATTTTAGACCATTCTTAATCATTGCACAGATGTAGATTTTTTATGACAGGCCAGATATATTTTGAGCTTTAACTTTACTTTTAATGATCTTGTACTTTCTGTGGCGACAATTTTACTTTTTCACAAACCGGTGGTTAACTAACTAACCTTTGACCAGCCTTAGCTATGTGTTTATTTTTATGTAATATCGATACATGATAAAGAGACTTACTACCTTTATGGGGGTTGATGACAGAAGTGTGGACATTTGCTTCCTGGTCTATAGAACCATAACTGTCTGGTACACCTTGTAGTAAACACAAAAACATAAATGTTCTTCTGATCTCGTTACAAATGACAACGCATTATAAACAGGATTCACTGAACAGGATTTGAGGATTTATACTCATGTCTGCTCCTTGAACTTAACATTGCCAAATAACAGTGTAAAGCTTTACATCATCGTCGAATTGGTGATATCGGTTGGTTTATGGATAGTCTGCATAACAATCTCGATGCCTACACTGTATCATAAAAATGTCGAACTTACCAGGCCAGCTTTTGCTCCAAGAACCGTTCCAAGATGTTTTTTCAGTGACTCCATGAGGTAAGTCGCTTTCCTCTGCTGTGTGTTTACTTGGCCATTCTCCCTTCCACTGTCCTGCCCAGTTTGTGTTGACTGTTGGTGTCCCTTGGCTTCCCGATTGTGTTGTGCTATTTTCACTTGGATCTCCAATGGACGAATCTGTTGGAAAGAAATCCTTTAATGTGTTCATCACTATGATTTTGATTGTGTTGAATTTGATCAGTTTGTGGTCTCCGGGTGTGCATGATAAAAAACTGTACTATTTTTTCACTGCATTTCCTTACAATTTGTGCTGTTGATCTTGAAGCCTGATTAGCGTTTCAGAATGTTATGTAACCACCATAAATCCTCTTCTTTGTCATTAACGTGATGACATACCTGATTGAGATCAATGATCCAGTGAATTTCGACAACTTCATTTCCAATTATGGGACACTGAATGAAAATAACATTAATTGAACTGGCTCTGCTTTGTTAGCATGCGCTTAATTTGTTACCAGCTAAAGGAATAACTAAAGAACAAGAAACCAGTTACATATTTTCATCAAATAATGACACTCGCGATACATGATAAAGAGACTTATTACCTTTGTGAAGGTTGGTGGCAGAAGTGTGGACATTGACTCCCTGATCTATAGAACCATAACTGTCTGGCACACCTTGTAGTAAACATAAAAAAAACATGAATGCTCTTCTGATCTCGTTACAAAGACAACGCATGATAAACAGGATTCACTGGACAGGAATTTATTATCAAAAAATATTTGTCTGTCCCTTGCACTTATCATTGCCTTATAACTGTTACATCATCGTCGAATTGGTGATATCCGTTTGTTAACGGATAGTCTGCATTACAATCTCGATGCCTACACTGTATGAGAAAAATGTCGAACTTACCAGGCCAGCTTTTGCTCCAAGAACCGTTCCACGATGTTTTTTCAGTGACTCCATGAGGTAAGTCGCTTTCCTCTGCTGTGTGTTTACTTGGCCATTCTCCCTTCCACTGTCCTGCCCAGTTTGTGTTGACTGTTGGCGTCCCTTGGCTTTCCGATTGTGTTGTGCTATTTCCAGTTGGACCTCTCATGAACGAATCTGTTGGAAAGAAATACTTTAATGTGATTTCGATTGTGCTGGATTTGAAAAAGCTTGGTCTCCTCGTGTTCGGGTACTCGATCTCCTTATGATTTGGTTTTTTCTACATTGAAATCTTCACAACCTGTTTTTGACATTAACATAACGACATACCTGACTGAGAGTTGGCATCAAATGATCCAGTGAATTTGGCATTTAATTGGGTTGGGTTAAATGTGTTTGGAAGATAACTGGCGGTCAGTTTGTTTGGATCATAGGACGTCATAACGCCGTTTGAGCTGTGAGGTTGGACACCACCTTCGTGTTTATTATAGCCATCAGTCATGTACTTGTTGCTAAGATTATTTGGGTCGAAAGCCATGATGTAATTCCTGGCATATTGGTTTGGGTCATACGACGTGACGCTGAAATCTGTGTTTTGGTTGTATGATGCCTTATCGACATTCGCATTTGGATTGTAGTCGATGATTGTATAACCAAGGTCTGCGTTCATCACTGTGTTTGGGTCAAAACTCTGCACTGTCGAACCTGATTGGCTCATACCTCCATCACCTGGGGAGAAGAGAACTGTTTAAAAGGCCTGCCTAAATCCAGCGAGTGTTACGTGTTATATAACTGATTGACTGAATAGGTCTTTCTCAGTTGTCAAAAGTTCGTGAACAAACTAAACCAACTAGGGTAGTACCTAGTAAGCCATTGTAAACGAATTCAGCTAATTTCTAACGCATGTGATACAAGTAACTGATAATACTATGGAGGACAAAATGGGTTAATTCGAAAGAAAGTCAAAAAAGTTCCTAGATCAAGATAGACATTGCAGAAACAGACATTGCATTTGTACTGCAATTTTGAATATTCACCACAGTGCCCCTAGCCACTTTTCATGCTGCATACCTTTGAAATAAAAAATCTACCCCAGGCTGCTCTGCCAGCTTTGGCTTTGAGTTCATCAACAGGTGAGTTTTTCTATTTGTAAATTTTCATAAAGTTAATAAATAGTGAGCACTAGGGCCAGATATATATTGTAGGGAATGTGAACTTACATTCGTAATCGGTGACTTGTGCACATGGACATGATCGCGAGGAAGCAATTTATCAAACTTAACTATAAAGAGATTTTGACAAATCTTGATAATTTTGATAAAAGTCTTCTACAAGTACATTTGATTGTCCATCGTGTAAAAACATAATGAACACTTTAATTAATCGAAATCGGAATAGGAAATCAAGGACTCTTCTTACTTCAATCTTTTCCTGAAACGCTGAGTTAGATTTTCTTATTGTGCTCTAAATACCAATATCCCCCAACATATGGTTTTGGCAAGTTGAAATTGATTCGCTATTGTTGGCTTTTCCCCATAGTAACGATTTCCGTGCAAAATGGTTTTCACAATGATCTAATTAGGAAATATGCCATTTCTTTGCATGGTCCAAAGTTGGATGGTTGTAATACTTGTAAGAATGTTTGGCGGGTGTCATCAACGAAGAAGGCGTTTACTCATACTTAACACCTTAAAATGAGTATCCGTGTAAACATATCTCTTTTGCTAGCCTGGCAGACGGTATGCTGATCAAATCGACCTGCATCGAATTTTCTTGGTCCCAAGTGATGCCCATTTTATTAGAAATGTGTTGAAAAAATGTCTGACAAGCGCCCCATATAGGATTTTAAAAAATTGATAAATATTTGACAGACTGTTTTTTATATTCATCTGTGTGTTTCCCATGGTAAGTAGTTGTGCATCAGAGGGAGATTTTTAATAAATCTAATTCGGAGGTTTCCCTTGTTAATTGATGTTACCATATGATCAATTTACCTATCAATACAACATATTGCGAAGGATGAGATCATAGGAAAGAACTAAAAGAGGGTGAAATTCCAACAAATAAGAACCAATAAAAATCAAATAACGGTTAGCGCCAGTGTGCCTCTTGTACATAGTTTGCATCAGTTTTATTTGAGTTTTGTATCAAGATTATGTTGATATGTCGAGTAGTAATTTTCACTATTGTTTTTAAACGAGAGCAATGTTGGCTTGTCTGGAGATTTTGCTTGGCATAATACCCTGATGGACTTTTTGACACCCAACTCGTACCTGAGAAAAGTATTTAGACTGTGTTCCTAATCAAAATATATCAAAGTACTTCAGCAATCGCAAGGAAAACAGGAAGCATAGCTGTACATTAATTCAATGTCCATAATGTACTAAATTACACAGTCAACTTGTAGCTGGGGTCTATGGCAGAAGAAGTTAAGTCAGTAAACTATCACTTACTAAGAAAAGTCTAGTTTGTTTGAGGGGGTTTACTTTTCTCCAAGTGTATCTCCTTTGATTAGGATAATACTCCCCGAAAATGTCAATTAAATTGAATAATATAATGCTTAAAACTTAAGCCTTTGGACCCATAATCAATATCTGGGTTAAGAACAAGATTAAAATCACCACAGATGATGGATTGGATTCAGGTACAAGTCACATGTTTCATTCCCATAAATTTAATGAATTTGAAAAAGGGAAAGGGTCTCTGGAAGTTCAACAATTCTTTTCTTTTTGACACAGAATATGTTAAATTAGTTACTGATACTATTACTGATACAAAAATACAATATAGTTCATTTGTTTATAATTACAATAATATCAATGATATATATGAGGAAAATTTACAGTTTAATATTGATGATCATTTCTTGAAACTCTTATAATGAATATTAGAGGTAAAACAATTTCTTACCCTCCTTACAAGAAAAAACTGAACCATTTGAGAGAAAATCAGTTGATAAAATCCATATAACATATAGAAAATAGGGAAAATATAGAATTAAGTGAAATTGATAGTAAATTGGGAAAAAAACTATAAACTATTCGTCTTCATAAATCAAAAGGAAGTATCATAAGATCTAGAGCTAAGTAGGTAGAGGAGGGGAAAACCTACCAGTTACTTTTTCAACGTATAGAATTTTCACTCCAACAAAAATCCCAAAATTCAAAAAGATGATAGAACAATGATCACTAAACAAGACAAGGCAAAATGAGACAAACTTAAATGACAATGACCTTGAAATTTATCTTAATTTTAATGACTTACCCAGACCAAGTCAGAATCAAAGTCTCTAGAACGTAAAACCTCTTTCAATGAAGCGAGTATGTTATTGAAAAATATGAAAAATGACAGCCTATGATATGATGGATTCATCATGGAATTTTTCAATATAATTGGTAAATTTCTGGTAAAATCACTAAAAATTTGCTTCTTAAACGTGGACTATCAGAAACAGAATAATAACTTGCTTTCCAAAAAGCGATAAACTAAGACATTAAAAAAAACCTGGCGTCCAATATCATTTTTTGATATATCGTATCAAAATAGCATCAGGGGTTATATCATACAGAATAAACAATATTCTTAATAAATTATTTGTTATGATCAGACTTGGATTTTATCTTGCAGGTATATTGGGGAGAAAACACGTTTATTATATGATTATAAAATTTACTGAAGAAAATGATATACCTGTTATGATTTTGATGATTAATTTTGAAAAAAAATTGACTCTGTATCTGAATTATATTACATTATTTTTCGTTTTCGTAAATAATATTTTAAGATGGTTTAATACATTACTTAATAATGTTTTACCTACATTTAACCAGGGAGGGAACTAACCAACTTTTATCGAAATTAAAAGGTCTTATCGTCAAAGTGACTCAATTGCCCCCTATATCTTTATAATGTGTGCAGAAATTTTAGCTATTTGTTGGAGGAAATATAATCCTTTTAAAGGAATTAAGACAGAGAATTTAGAAACCGTAACATCTCAATATGCAGACGTTACATTTTTTTTTACGTTAGATGGATCAGAGAAGAAACTCTCATTGAATTAACAAACAGATCTGTAAACATATCCGGCTTAAAAACTTTGGATTGGTAGCAAGAAATACAGTAGAGATAAAATGCTTCCACAGTTTAATCTACTTGAATTTGATGTGAAATTAAATAACATTCTCATATTGAATTTTGATAAAAATAAATGTAAAATTGAAAAATCTAAGCAATGGACAAAAAGAAATTAACTTCTATTGGTAAGATTTATATTTTGAAATCATTATTCATAACCCAGTTCAATCACTTGTTTCTATTCCTGCCAAAATCAAGAAACCAATACCTTACTTTTTGCATTTTATGGAATAGATAGTAAAACAGATAAAATCAAAAGAAACGTTGTTGTTAAAAAATACGGTGATGGCGGATTGATGATGGTTAATTAGAATACTTTTATTGACGCTCTTAAACTGGGATTGCATAGGGAATGGAAATGAATTTTGAAAGGATGTGTTGATGAATATTTGTGATGAAAATATATCAAAATAATAGTAATATATGTACGAACAGCTTTTGGAAAGATGTGTTTTAAAGCTTGGTACAAATTGAATAAATCAAAAGAAATTAGGGAACTTGAGAAAAGATAACGTTTTAACCAAAATATTTAGCTTAACAATAATATTACTATTGCAGGTAAATCACTCTTCTATCAATCATAGTATAAATCAGGAATACACACTCCTTCAGATCAGATAATTTACTCTATACCTTCGAAGAACTTTCAGAAAAAACATGAACTTCACTTATGCGGGGATGCCATGAAGTATAAAATCTACTACAAAGTCTAGAAACAACCCTCAACATCTTACATAGTCAACCCTCTTCTTCTCATCTCTCCTTTCCTGTGTTAGCAACGTTTAGTATTTTTCCAGTCTTTACTTTCATTTCTCTACATAATAGATTATATTATATGCAACTATGTAAATGAAGCATGTTTTTGCATAATTATATATTGAATGTGTTTTTTGTGTGTAAGCATGTTTCTGCATGAGTATTTATGTGTGCATGTCAATACTAAATGTTTGTGGTGTGTTTATAAATGAACCACTATAAAGATATATAATATATATGATAATTAACCTATATAGATAATCTCATGGTTAGAGACAAACAGCAGCAAAGGTACGTATTGTATAGCTAAAGGTAAAGTAGGAAGTCTTGTATAGCTAGACATTTAAAAAACATACACTTATAAATACGTGCAGAGAGCAAGATAAAAAGATAACAGCTATGAATTTCACCCCCACTTCAAAAAAGTATATTATAGCACCACTCTACAGAACCGTTATCTTATGAAGATTGATGATGGTTTTAAAACAAAACAAACTTCATCATTCAGACAATTTGTCTCTCACGTTATATCGTATGTATCGCGAACGATGCATTCTGTGTATAGTATCATACATGTTGTTATTGTTGGGGATGGATAATGCTATAACGTGTTTCATAATTCAAAGGACTAGATGTCAATTGCATGATCTCAGAAACGTTATAAAAAGTTGGCCAAGTATGGGGATGTGTGTCTGGGCAAGTGTGGGGATATGTGTCTGGCCAAGTGTGAGGATTGGTGTCTGGCGAAGTATGGGTATGAGTGTCTGGCCAAGTGTAGGTTGGGTGTCTGACCAAGTATGGGGATGGGTGTCTGACCAAATGTGAGGATTGGTGTCTGGCGAGGTATGGGTATTGGTGTCTGGGCAAGTGTGGGGTTGAGTGTCTGGCCAAGTATGGGGATGGGTGTCTGACCTAGTATGGGGATAGGTGTCTGACCAAGTTTGGGATGGGTATCTGGCCAAGTATGGGTATAGCTGGCACTTGATGATCCACTTGTACTGCCTCCAGTTGAACCCCTGCTATCATTAGATTGAACACCGAACCACTCGACCCGTTACTGGAACCCATCGTGTATAAATAGTACAAATTCCACTAATACTAAATAATCATTCCAGTTTTATCTGCTTATATCTCATGTATGAATAAAATCATGATTAACAATCCTGAGGAAATACTGATTTTACAGTAGAGGATAGATGTGAAATTGAGGTATTATCGGAACAGGATATGTGTATTTTTACGTACACACGTTATTAGATTACATATAATATAATCAACATTATATGGCTCTGATTTTTCCTCACTACAAAATATCTCATTTATGTAAATAAAAGCTGTGATCTTGCGTTTGTATATTTTGATTAAGATATTTTGATTTATTATAAAGTAACTGCTGTATACACAATTTAAGTAATTTCGGACGGTCTTGTATTCCAGTGTTAATAATGTTAATAACTCTCCTACTAAAATGTCTTTCGCATGCCAATAAAAAAAACCCTTGTAACTATGTACTTAATTGTACAAAACATGTGCTAACTGGTAGCAACTGTTCTTTGGAAAGTGGCTCGGTGTATTTGCACACATGAGATATACATCTATACCTAAGATACTGTTTTGTCGATATGAAAATCGTCGACCATCTGACGTAAGTTCGTCCCTCTACGTTTGCTTTTTTATGAATAAATACCTCACCGGAATGAGAAGCTATATAGGATAACATTCTGAAACAAATTTAAGTTTGAAAGTCGATCTCTTCTTCGCAGCTGCGCAACTGCAGTGTCTTGATTTTCCTACAGTGTAGCAGTCTTATAAATATATTTTTTCAATGTTAATATATTATGATCTAGATCTAACCATCTTATTACATACATCAGCTATCAGGGTTATTTGACAAATTTACAAATAGAAAAAAATCTTCAGTCATGACTTGTCACATATCATTAGGATGATCTGGATGAAAATAAGTAACTACGGGATTCTCTACGTTCATAATTAAATGGTTTTGTCTCACGTCGTGTGTGATATAAATGCGAGACTCTTACGGTATGCTTTTGATTTTGATTCCTCTGTACTGTTTCTTGTCATTCCGTGTATTGATGTCCTACTTTCGCGTGTGTTAATCTCTCACCATACTTTACTGAGATTTTATATGACCTGCTTCTCTAGCTCTGAAAAACTAACATGCGCAGCCTCTTAAAATGTTTATGTTTATTCTGGGATTGACAAAACAATAAGCAATCGGAGTAGCAAGTTTCCATCACCTGACTTCATATCCTGAGTGTTGAAAGGCTCGAACACAGTGTTGCTCCATGCTGGCTTGTCCTGGGATGTAGCTCGAACATGGCGGCGACTTGTCTCTTGTTGGCTTACTGAAAATATCAATATCATAACAAATAATTTAGATAAGTAGTAACATAATGGTGGAGAAAACGTTCATAAGTACCGTTTTCATAAGCTCTAATTCATCCGTTGTGTCTATTATTCGTCAACCAATCTCGAGGACTTTTTCAGTTCATACTAATATTCAATAAAAATCAACTATCGTTGATAAGACGGTTGTCCTATGCAAATTAATTTGATGGACAAGTTACAATTCAATACTGTATAGCGCGATGAAAATGAAGAGGAAGGTCCAAACTTAAGTTGTGGAACTTGAAACTAATCATGTCGGAATGTTGTCGAGGATGTATATCTAAAACTCCATCATATATAAATCTTCTGTCGTACAGTACTATTTTTACTGTTTTCGTGGCAGAATTAAGATATTGTTCAGGTCAAGATATTGTTCAGGTCAAGATATATATTCAACATTTGATAGTTAACAAATCTCACATTGTACAGCATTACTTGTACTGTTTAAAATCAAGATGCTTTTCGGCGGTTCAAATTTTTGCAGTTTAACCAAAATCTTGTCGGTAAAGAAGACCTGAAATTATAGACGGTCTATGTTTTCCTCTTCTGATTTCATGTCCATGGTGATTTTTTTTCGTGATTCAGAATGAGGAAAAAGCGAAACCCCTCAGAATAACGAGATTTACAGTACTATTTGTAAAGAGCTCCAAATTAAGTTGATATAGTACCACATCTGTCACAATAGGAATCGATATATCACATTTTGCGAATGTGAAACATCACAAAGAAGAGAGATTCTTCACTAAATAAAGTAGATTAATAAAATGACCAGTCTACTTACAGGGAAGTGTCAAACTAGACCTCCGACCTAAAACAGAAAGATACACCACGTAAAAAAATACACGAACGAGAATCGACATTGTGTTATATTCAGAAATAAGGAGATGTGTGAAATAAGTATTGGCCGTTATCAACCTGGTCGTGCATGTGGGAAGGGATATTATCAGTTAGAATAGCAGTTTATCATGCAGGATTCGGTACGAACAGATACTGGAAAGTTATCAGCATAGGTGAAGTAGAGAAAATCCCATGATATCGTTCTGTCCGAGACAAGCAGTAACACCTGCAACAGCTGAAATGTAGGATTAGTTTTAAGCATAATTCTCGGATATTTAATTTATTTTGAATTCATGCGAGTAAAATCGAGGACATCAGATGTAAACTAAAACTGATATTATATAAGGAAGTGGCATTTATATTTCTGTAAATGTATACTTGATGTCATGAAAACTTAAACAAATACTTATGAAACTATTAAGCTATAATTTGGAAACAACATATTTCGTTTCAGCGTTTTTATTGATGTTTAAATTCTGTATTGAAGATTACCTGCATAGCGTTTTACATCAAAGGATACTTGCAATGATAATTAAATAATGATAGAATGATGTAAACAAGACGCGTAAGTCTGGATGGAAAACAATTTTAGACCAACTGAAATCATATAGAAAAAATTAACTAGAAAACCATGAAAAACACATGATCGTAGAGGTACTGTATATCACTTAAATGTTATACTTTAATTCATCCGTCCAGGTTGTCTTGGCGACTATCCACAGATGAACTAACAGTCATGTATTGCTAACATAAATTTTACCATCTCCAGATCACACAGGAAGCAAAGACAATAGCAGGTTATACGGAAAGGTTTTGCCCAAGGGTTATACAAAGTTGTTCAAAAAGTCAAGGAAAGCGAAGCAAACGCTTACAGCAGCTCATAAGAGGAAGGGCGCAAATACCAGGTAAATATTAAAGTGTAAAAATAAGCAAACATGTATCTGCAGCATTAGTTTGATTTAATATTTCATACATATATTGTTGGTTGACCCCAGCTGCTTTTTTTGCTAACTAAACACCTACTGTTAAATCTTTATTTCTTACCAACGCCCTGATTACTTATTGCGAACAGAAAGACCTCCTCCTGTAATGACAATGTAATGGTTACGATATTATCTTTTAGATAGATTTTTATTGAATGTTGCTGTGTTAGCTATGTCGTTTATATCAGTGAATGCCAGTGTCTAACTTTCTCTATTTCCGCCTGAACGACAAATATGGAAATAATCTGGCGAAACATAAATGAGAAAGATTTATAGTAAATCTATATCATTCCTTCACTTTAAAGCAAAACATGATACCTCGCTAGTTAAATATATTGGTTCTGGCACCATATAGTGGCTTTCGCTAAACGGCATTGTTAAACATTGATGTGAAGCAATTTGCTGTTACATTTAAATCATACCATTCATGAATCCCATCGGGTCCACTAAGTCATGTCCCCCTGAGAAACCAATTGCACCGCCTGAGAGTGTGTAAAGTAAGTAAAGAAAATAAGGGAGTTAAAGTTCGTTTTCCTTTAAAATTATTGGACCTTTAACTGATAAATTCCAATAAGCTATTATTGAGATTTCTCAGATTTTTTATGATTCGATATTGCTATTTAGTATTTGATGTCTTACCGCTCATGGCTCCCAGAGGATCTAAAGGGGAGTTGCCTGTGGTCCCTGCACTCCATTTCGCGGATCAATGTAAGTCGTGGAAAGGAAGATATTATCTTGTGTAACACAGCATGTGCAATTTAATCTCAAACCTGAGCAATAAGCTATGCGCCATCACCCAAGCAGACAAAGCAAACATTCCGGAAAACAAGAAATGGGTTGGATGAACTACGAGTAAGAATATAAACAAACCACATAATTTAAATTTCGGTACAATGATAATCTTTTCGTCAATTTCCCTATGAAACGAAAAATGCATGTATGTTTGACCGGAAGTGCTATCTCTCTTGAGCGGTATTGATATGCGTGAAACGATCGATTAGGTCGGTACCAAAGCGTGATTAAAAAGCTCCTTCTCAACTTGTTTCGTGCCACATGCACAATGAGTAAATACCATAATAAATTCACCTGACGACTGTCTATTTCCTGACCCGGAGGACACACCTCCTCCCATCATGGCACTCGGATTGAACATCGAACCAGTTGAACTTCCTCCAGATGAACCTCCACCCATCATTGCGCTCGGGTTGAACATCGAACCACTTGAACTTCCTCCAGATGAACCCCCTGCCATCATTGGATTGAACATGGAGCCACTAGACCCGCTACTGGAACCCATACTTTGTCCCCCACTCATACCGGATGCTCCACTCATTACTGCACTGGCATCCAGTTTTCCGCCGTTTGCAGGTGCTGACGCGCCTTAACGGTTGTATAAATACTCGTAACTCATGTAAGACATCCATATTTAAGATACGTGATACCATCTCTTACTTTGCAGAATTTTATATTGTTCTTCTTATTAATGTCATATCCAATGTATATATGGTGATAGTGGCCCTAAATTCAAGCTATAAATATGTAATAATCTAGTAGAAGAAAACTTAGGAACTGGACTGCTATCCAATTTTAAGGACTATGATAAAATATTGAATTAACTAGATATTGCTGCATCTCATACTTCAGGACCTTACCTCCAAACATGTTCAGACTGGTTCCTTGTTGTGCCATCTGCATATTTACAGATCCAGCGTTGAAAGAACCGGTGTTGCTACCTCCTCCTATAAATAGGAATTATTTCTAGCTAAAACATTATTATATGAACACGTCGCCAGAACACTTACATTCGTCAGAGAGACAACGCCTAGAGATAGAAACAGACACAGAGATGGAAAACCTGTCCCAACCGACCAAGCAGAAGCGTGCGTTATCATTTTTGCGTTTAGAATGAAAACTTCCGTCATATCTATTTCATGTTATTGGATATTTTATTAGACTTATGTGAAAAACGTTCATATCTATTAAGATTTTAAAATATTTATATATGTTTATGTGGTGGTAACTCTCTGTGGTGTCTGATACGTACCATTGCTGCTTTGAGGCCCCATGTACTTGTTCAAATCGGCACCTTTAATATTCAGAAAAATTGACAAAATGTTTGAAGGAAAGACATGTTTTGAGTATTTTGTAAATAGCATTTAAATTCATTCTTTAATTGTTCTATGAACAATTTGATTATGATCTGTATTTTTTTACCAATTAATGGATTAAGTGGATTGAATCCAGATGTAGCCAGTGAGTTGGTTGCGACCGGGTCAAATGATCCAGAGCTTCCACCTGAAGTAGAAGACGACTGACTACCACTTGGTGACTGAGCCTGCTGACCAGATTGAGGTTGAGACTGGCTCGACTGTGACCCCGAAGATGAGCCGGAAGTGGAACCTCCAATACTTTGCTGTTGTGGGTTGAATCCTTGACCTTTGGAGAAAGACGGTGCATTTCCTCCAGTTCCAGCACCCGAGTTAGCAGCGTTGGGATCATACTTTCCGCCAGTGTTAATAATGTTATTGGGATCATAACTGGGTATAAACGAACCTGATGACCCACCGCTACTAGAGCCTGGTGTCATACTGTTGGTGGAAGATGAAACACCGGTATTTCCCCCGCTACTTGATTGTGCTTGTCCCACGTTTGAATTGACTTGATTAGGATCAAACGATGTTGACGGTGACTGACCAGAAGAAGTCTGACTGATTCCTTGGCTGTTCTGCGAGGGTTTTCCGAAAGAATTAGCATTGCCGGCACTTTGTGGTGATCCACTGATCTGGGAATTTCCAAACGTGCTTGCACCTGAAGAACTTCCAGATGAACCACCTAATTGGGAATTTCCAAACGTGCTAGAGGAACTTCCGGAGGATCCACTTGACTGAGAACCCCCAAAACTATTTGCAGATGTCCCAAAGGAACCTTGTTGTCCAGGTTGACTTCCGGTCGAAGATCCTGAAGTCTGTGGAGACGATTGAGAGGACGAAAATGGCGATCCTGTTGACGATGATCCACTTCCGGTGATGGGATTTAAATTTGAACTGGAAGTGGAGGCACTTGATTGTGATCCACTCATTCCATTAGGGTTGAACATAGAACCTTGATTTTGATTCATCTGGTTCGGATTAAAAGAAGCAGAACTAGTTTGTCCCCCCGAGGACTGACCTGTACTTGCAGATTGTCCTGCACTACTTGATTGTTGTTGTGACGACCCTGAACCACTCATTCCGTTGACATTATTAGGGTTAAACATGTTACTTCCCATACCTCCCATTAGACTGTTAGGGTTAAAACTTCCATAATACTGGCTGTTGGCCGATTGTGTCCCACTAGAACCTGAAGAAACACCGGCCATCATGGCGTTCGGGTTAAACAAAGATGAAGAGCTCCCCATCATAGCATTAGGGTTGAACATGTCTCTGCGTAAGAATTTATGTAGTATGTCATCTGCAATGTTTTGAATATTGTATTGATTAATTGTGGTGAACTCAAACACTTCCCTGAAATGACGACTATTTTATTCACATTTTTCTTCACCAAGTGATTACCATCATTAATGGTTTTATGCTAATATTTTCTTTGATTTACACATGACAGAAATCGATATTAAGGTTTAATTCGTGAATATGTCCTTATATAGAACAAAACTTTTTAGTGTAATCGATTTTCTTATAGTTCTTTTGTAGTTCATCTTTACAAATATTTACATAGTATACAATTCCATCAGAATAAAAATTGTTGGTTGGCTATATATAAAATTCAACAGATCGAACATTTAGTGCCTCTTAACAATGTAAGATAGTGATGTTAAAATTCCGATACCCGCATTCATATTCAAGAAATCTGTTGTGATTGTTTCAGATCCAAAATATATACAAAATAATCCACTTGTGCAATCCTTCAAATACACATGAGAACTTACCGTATGTTTCAGATCCTCCAGTCAGTGGTGGCTGAATTTCCACCATAACAAGAATTATTAGCATCCAAGTCTGCATGGTTCTTACAACACTCCTGAACTTTCGGATTTCGGTTAGTTGTTATCGTGAATGCCCTGGCTATCGTAGACATGCGATGGTCACTCTCCATTAAACTTGGTCACGCACAAGTATGTGTATACTTTAACATGTTATTTTGGTAGTAATCAGCTCATGTACAGACGTTATGTATTTAATGACAAATCTATAGCAGTTATGTTATAGAATGTTATTGAGGTTATATTTGTTATGAATTTGTATCATATAGCAGTGCTTGAGCATATTTCGCATGTTCTTCCATGGGATCGCTTGAATTTTAGGTATTCAGTGTTAGCAATGGAAATGTATTTACGTATATAGTAGGAAATGGAATATCACACAACCTCTATTTAACACGCTGAAACATATATCACCGAATACTATATATCTAAAACACGTAATGAAATGGCTCAAAACAATGTTCCGAATTACTTATCTAGGACAGGACTTTTTTTTTATCTTAATACGTGTCTTTTGTGCTGTCAACTGCATGTCCGTATTGCCTGACCATCGGTCCAATTATGAACATATTGACCCTCTATTGACAGATTTTGCCGGATTGTCTTGTTTTCCGACGATATGAAGGATATGGCGTAATATGGCGATCCGTTATGCTCATTTAACTTATCGGATTAGACAGATATGAACATTTAACCTGTTTTGATAATATGAGGGATGTACCAGCTTAACTTATCTTCATTTCAAGGATTAAAGCAAAGAAAAGAAAAGAAAACACAAATATATCGTCATATTGTTTAATTCAAATCCTGTTTTGAATATTAATGACTAGTAATAGTAGTAATGTCGCCATTATCTGGTATGTTTGTAACAACACTAGATCTCCTTTACGTAAAGAATAATAGAATATTGGAACTCGGGGTGAAGATATTGAAAATTCAGCGAGAAGATTGTTCCCATAGAGTGAGATATATCTGACCTTTTAAAAACCGAAACGTTGAGCATTATAAACGAATATAAAGCTTTATGATCAAGTGACTTCATGTTTAATTGTTCGGTACTTGTGTTAAGGAGCCTTGTGACCTCTAACAGATATGGGTCTTCTTATCTTTCCTCTAATGTTCGTCATGTATACATGTCACATGGCGATAGGAGTGTTCAGCGTGATTTCTGAAGGACTTCCAACTTTCCAAATTGAAAATCAGCAGAAATAAAATTAGTGTTACACAATCAGGAAGTAGATGGATCCAGAAATCGTATTTACAGGCTAAACTTAAAATATGATAATCTTATAAACGAAGAAATATCCTTTTTAGTTGTGTTTTAGTGGATAAAATCACTTAAAAGGTTTTCACCTAAAACTAACGATACTGTTTTTCCACCAGAAGAAAATAAAAAAAAAAATCATTGTTGACCAACGTGTGAAGGTAGAGGACACAGCTGATAATTGATCTATTCAACATTTATTTCTGTTCAAATATGTATCTTTTTATCATAGCTTTAAGGCGGCTATTTTTATCGTTATACAACATACATCTTTGATACTGTCCAAATGAATGTTGTTACTCTCTCCACATATGGGACGTCGTCATGAGTTCTTTCCTATAATAAAGTTGCTTTATGGATAATGTTCGAATCAATGATGAACGACCAGATGATGACGTATGTGCAAACAATATCTGGTTGATACAGCCTGACCAAAACAATCCTGTAGTTGAACCAAAGACATGTTTCTCTACGTATGCTGTATTTTTTGAGTGCGACTTTGGCAGATGTAGTTGACGGTGGAAGCTGTTGTAGCGCTCCATTTGAAATTGAATCCTCAGTGCTCATTAAAGAAGTAATAAACAACTTGTGTTTTAGGTATTATATTCCTTTTTCATTCAGAAACGTAACGACTTTTCAGAGCGATTTAATTGTGTCTTATTATTTTTGGACGCTGGTAACCCGTAGGCACTTTTGGATTTCTTCATAACCTTCCAGAATATCTACACTCAGAGCTTTTTTTATCAGAGCCATAAAGTATACAACAGGTCTGTAATTCTCGAATGTAGAAATCGTCATCACAAAAACCAACTGTTACATATTACTTACAGGATACAGAAACAAAACAAAACGTTCTGACAACTTGTTGATGAACGAGTAACGGTAGATTTTACAGTGTTCTTTATTGTAATGACAAAACACAAGGATATCTTGCCTGAAGAAACATCATTTTCCCGTCATCAACTTGACAAACTCTGGAAGAAAGGAAACATTATTTACATTATGTGTATGATAACTAAGGCAGTATGTAATAAGATCAGTGACATGCGACATTGTAAAACATTTTTTATTCCATGAAGTTACTTTATTACTCATAATACCGTCCTGTGTGATAGACGATAACGATGATACGGCATCGACTGATGTAATTCCACATAGAGAAGATAATGATTGTGTGCTTCAAGATAAGTGATATTTTCAAATGTGTTGTAAATTACTACTTGGATAAATGTTCGACTTCTGTGAAAACAAGCTATTGAACCAAAGTTTGCTATACAATATTAAAATGGTTGTCATTTCATAGATAGATTCTATGGGTTTTTTTCATATATGATACAGTCACACCGCTAAGAAATATGGCACAACCTGATTGCTATTTGATGAATTAACCAGATTTGGTGGAGGAGAAAAGTCGCCATAATCAGCCACTATACTCATCAAGTCGGTGAACTGTCACGTCACATATCTACATTACTACTTCAATTCATACCTTTATAGTTTATTTTCCCGTCGTTATTAATGTCCGCTTCACTCATTAACATATTGACTTCTGAGTCGGTAAGAACTTCTCCAGATGTGGCTACAACGCTCTGCAGCTCATTGGCAGTGAGGAAACCATTGCCATCTTTATCAAACAGGCGAAACGCTTCTACCAGACCAGTCTCTATGTCTGCTTCTTGTAACCTCTTAGCAACAAGATGGAGAAACTCATCGAAATCTATCGAACCGTTTCCTGATAAAAACAATGATTTGGTAATGTAAGCCTTTTTAATAATGATATGGTACTCCAGTATGGCAATAGTATATTGGATGTAAAACTGCGTAGAAATTCGTGGAAATGTGAATTAAGTAATAGAAAAGGAAACATGAATCCAGGTGTCTCACCGTCATTGTCCACTAATGATATCATATCACTGATCTCGGCATCAGTAGGGTTCTGACCTAGAGATCGCATCACGTGACCGAGTTCCTTAGTTGTTATAGTTCCGTCACCATCATGGTCGAACAGGAGGAAAGTCTCCTTAAAGTCTGCATTCATAAACGAACGAACATTTCTTAATGATGCAATAAGTGAAAATGTCACAAGCAGTCCCATATATCTATGTATCGAAAGTATTCGTAAACGTTTAATTATTGTATCATGTTAAGATTTCAACAATTCGTAATACTACTGGAAATGATAACTTCACTGTAACATCACAAAGGTTCTTAGACGAAATAGAAATAAGTACATCATACTTAAACGTCTTGGGCACTCTGTTATCTTCTTACTACATATATCCTTTATCATCTACAATGTTTATAGTGTTGTTCCATGTAATATCTCTGCTGTGTACATATAACATACCTGATATTTGTTCTTTGGTCAGCTGATGGACCTGAAATGGAGACAGTGTTACTACACATGATCACCTAGTTCCTTTGTCCTATTTTAATCGCTTTAAAATAACGTGACATACACCCTTAAATCTTTGTGTATCAATAGAGTTACATACATCCTTAATTAAGTCTCATTGTTAAGCAATTGTCAACATACTGTTGATAGTACCGAGTACCAACTACAATGTCCAGTTGATTATAGCATTATAGATGCTTTCTTGATGTACTACTTAAGTCTTCTTGATAAAAAAGGGAAATCAAGATCGTTCTTTTGTGTTAATTATCAGAAGACAATACCACAAAGTAGAGACAACCTTTGGATGTGTTTGACATGCCGTCAAAGCATTGACTACATTAATGTGAATAAAATAATAGTTGTTACCAATGATACTGCTCAATTGTATATAAACGTTGGGACACGAAGACACGACGAACCTCGGGGACTAAATGTACACTAATCATATGCAGCGTACTACAAGGTTAACATCCTCTACATATTATTGTTTAATTACATGCGTATAATGCATGTCGGCTATTGCGAATAAATCAAAGTGAGCTCGGTCAGGGTCGTAAAGCATAATATATATATATTAATATTTCTGATTTGATAATGTAAGATTCAGGACGACTATCGTCTGTTGTATATACTTGTCCCCGGTCTCTGATCTATCTACATATTGATTTCTTATTAATATTTTTATCATAGGAAAAAAAGCCGAGTTTTAGGTAATTTTATATAATGCTTTTAAAAAACTTTTTCAGTATTCCAGGTAAACGATACAAAGCGACGTCCATAGATCTGATATAATATTTAGGGTCATTTCATAATGATATTATAGTTCAAAATGTCAGAATTACAGAAAATTCCTTAGTATTTTTTGTTGTTGTATGTAGGGGTGTATACAAATGATGATAATCCTAACTTTTACGCCGAATTAAGAGATTCATATCGATATCTGTAAAACTAAAATAACGATAACAATTAAGGATGAATTCATCACAACATTATTAAGCTATTTCTGAAATGACAGTATCACATAAACATGAATTTGATATAACAATACACAAGTGGCGGTTGTTAGAAGACGCTGGACTATAGTTTAGGACTTCGATGACAGGTAGCAGGTATTATACATGGCATCACCCATCAGGGTAATTTACCAGTATGATATTTTCTTATACACATATGGTGTTTGAAGCTAGATCAAACTTATTGGCATTATAACACGAAATATCGTACAAATGACTCACTAATAAAAAACACTTTTTGATACAAATAAGATACAGTAGAGCTAAACAATGAACCAAACTGCATCGTACAGCTGTTTCGTCTTTCTAGGACTCGTCAGTGATGGTAAACACAAAATAAGAAGTCTAGAAGGCGACTGAGAAAGACATACATCGGTCGTCGGTTTTTTTCTCGATGAAGATATTAATTCGTACACGCATGTATGTATCATGTGGATCTCCTATAAGAGGACGATATAAGTTTATGGAAGTTTACCATATTTAGATAGGAAGTGCAATATATCATGAAAGGACGTGATATCGTCGTCCTTGCCAGCCCATTGTTAACAATATATATATATATATATATAGTTGACAGATCTTTAACTAAGTTTTTAAAGGTAATTATACATAGACAGTATGCATGTTATTATTCCAAAAAATATTTTACATCTAATTATTTAGATAATTACTTAACATATATCGAACATACACACCAATCATTACAGACTCGTTTTCTTTATATGTGACCTGAATGTAGATTTCATTTTTCTCCTGACCTTGCTTGGAACACGGAATTCAGGGTCCGAATACTCCGATCCATTGCTAGAAGACTTCCGGAAGAAACTCATTTTCTTTGTCGTAGAAAATGTACTTTTCTTTATGATACTCATTGCCATTTTTATCCTTTCCAAACGACCGTGCCCAAAGTTTTACTGTGATCAAAATAGCCCTGAACTATCTACAGTGGTAACAATATGTCATACTTCGCTAGTATTGAAAACGGGTTCAACTTATTTGGAGAATACCATGTGTTACCTATTGGGTTTTAAATGTGAGGACAATGAAACTTATAATAACATGTTAGAACGCTATTTGAATAGAATGTTTACTTTTAAAAGGTAGTGTATACATAGAGTGTCTTAAGAAGTGTTGTATACGTACCATTGTGGTAGGAATAGATCCAATTATGGCTGTTTTGGCGTTTCCTTAACTATAAACACTAGGATTGGACGCTTTGATCGGCAATGTCCACAGATTGCAGATAATTCTGTTGCTATAGTAGGTGTCTAGAAGACATCTGACATGGACGTCGTCTATGTTTGAACAAACAAGCACTCATTACGAGTATTAGGTATGATAAACAATAGGGACACATTTGATGAAATATCAATTTACAAGCCTGTGTGTAACAGTAAAGATTGATTCTGACAGTTATTGGATCAGTGCGTGTTGATTGCGTCCCACTGACAATAGATCATAAGTACAAAGGTGAAGCTGTGTATGTAATGGTATTCCCTTGGTTAGTCAGATAATTATCAACAGATCATCTATATTGTTGATTCTACATCTCCGACTATATACTTGTTATCATTCGTCATGTTCTGAAATTTCAGATTATTTTAGTTACTGAATGATATCTTTGTAACATTTTTTTTTTATTTCTGAAATCGTGTGTATGTGTGTTTGCGTGTTTGCGTGCATGCATGGGCGCGCGTGCGTATGTATGAGTGAGTGAAGATTTTACAAAAGACATGCAAGTAAATAACATATTTCAATACAAATTTAGACTTAGAATTAAAGTACATTAAATACTTGTTTCTCCTTCTAGGACATAAGAGCCAAAATCTAGAAGGGGAGGTGCACTAACATACAGTGTGCATATGGATTTTCTTAAGTGTGCTTTATATTTGCATTTTCAAAATGTCTACAAATGTTTGTTAATCACAAAATTATTGTTGTACAAAAACGCCACCTATTTGTGTTGCGCTCACACATTAATTCTTTAACGACGCATTTCATTCCTTCCACGAAAATATGCAACATCAACAATGTTGTACCTGGCTTTCATTGGGGACGCGATTTATAATGTTGTGTTGGGTAACTTGGTCAACTTCCATTTCAGTGTTCGATGTATCAATAATACAACAACTTTTGGGATGGTTTCAGAATTTATTTTAAATGTTTCAACAACAACAAAAACTTAAAAAACAGAAAACAAAAACAAAACAAGTTTCTGCTCGTCTGTCTGCTGCTGTCTACACTGAAACAACAGTTTTATGAAAATGAAATATAATTATTCAGCTTAAAAGTATTTCATTTTCTTTCTAACAGATTGTCAATCTTTTATATCACTGCCGTTATAATGATAATGTAAAGGGGTAAATTCTTAAATCTATGAATCAAAGACAATATGCTTGGAAATGACAACTGTAGGTGGAATGATAATCTCTGGTGATTATTTTGATACATGACATATTACAATTTACCTTATCGTCCGCCTCCACCCATCATGAGGTTAGGATTGAAGAAATTGAAAACCTGGCTGTTGATCTGATCCGGATTAAAGCCAGAACCACCTCCGCCTCCTTGTCCTAGTTGAGCTTTTGAGGGATCAAGGAAGCTGACTTGGATTTGATTTAACTTGTTTGGATCAAACGACGGTATAGAACTGGAACTGGATGATCCACTACTTCCGCTCCCACTACTGCTGCTTCCTCCACTGCTACCTGAAGACATAGCCGAGGAGGGTGACCCTCCTCCCATTGTAAATGCACCAGGGTTAGTAAACATACCAGGCTGTGTCATCTGTGATGCACCAGATGTTTGACTAGATCCGCCGGTTTGACTGGCTCCTCCTGGCTGACTAGATCCACCGGTCTGACTGGCTCCTCCTGGCTGACTAGATCCACTGGTTTGACTGGCTCCTCCTGGCTGACTAGATCCACCGGTTGCGCTTGATCCACTGGTCTGACTGGATCCACTGGAACTAGACCCTCCAGAAGATGGTACAGCAGCAGGTGACGAGGTTCCACTCATGCTTGGTCCTTGTGCAGTTTGTCTTTTGATATCTAAAAACAAACATATCTTCTGCCGTAATGCAGCTTTTGGATCAGCTAATTACCTTAAACTTATAACAAATACTGCAATGGATATTAATCTTAAATAATGAACATACAAACTGTGCATTTAACCGTTAAAACAATGTGCTCGTGATTGTCACTCCAATTACAACAATTCATTACAATCTTAAAGTCTAAACATACAACGTCTGCCGAGCTGGGACTGGGGATCGAACATGTTGAAGCTGATGGTGTTCCATTGGTCAGGGTTGTACATTCCACCGGTTGCGCCACCTGCCCCGAGCTTGGAGGTGGAAGGGTCTAAGAAACTTGAAGTCAGCTGATTGACTGCGTTAGGGTCGTAATTAGGGATTGTAGCCTGTCTTGTCAGACCTGTAAACAAACAAACATAGTGACAACTAAGTAGCAAAGCATTCTTATTCTTGTTTACAATGGGTGGTATTTCTTATTTCTGAAAACAGTCAATGGGGAAATTTAATGGTTACAGTTTATTTTTGGTGATACGATTGTGACCGGGACAAATTGTGTGTTGCTATTTCATAATATATTGTAAAAAAGACAAACATTTCTTTATAAAATAACTAGGTACATAAAAGGTATTTAAATTACCAGGTACAGTTGCGTTCAATTATGACCCGTCATTGATGCTAAGGTCTATACTATTTTTGAATCTAGGAGGCGGCTAGTGAAAGGCAAAAATGATCTAAAGGAATATCAAATTCCAAGTGGGAAGTGCACTAGCCACATACTTCGGTAGATATTTTTATTTTCATATATTTCATGTACAGGTATACATTCTGAACCGTACCACCATTCGAATGATCTAAACCGTAGCATGCATGGTACGGCAAACTTCGGGAGTTAAAAGTAAGATATTCTCATTAGATGCTCGTACATCCAACAATTACCTTTCCAATGAAAACAGATATTATTTGAGTTGGTTACTAGAACTTAGTGTACCGTGTATAGATCTGAGATATATATATATATATAATCTCACTTACGACGTCTGCCGAGCTGAGACTGGGGGTTGAACATGTTGAAGCTGATGGTGTTCCATTGGTCAGGGTTGTACATACCACCGGTTGCGCCACCTGCCCCGAGTTTTGACTTTGAAGGGTCTAAGAAACTTGAAGTCAGTTGATTGACCGCATTAGGATCGTAATTAGGAATTGAAGAAGATCCTCCGGAGGATTGTCGTTTAACTGAAAGGACAGCAGCATGATAGTAAGAGTAACGAATACTGTTTTACTGGATCAGTCATAATTAGCAGTATGTGTTTCTATCATTTTTGCAGTTTTTACTGACCTAGTGTTCTCCGTCCGACCAATGACGAGAATAGCATGCCATTAATTTTGTTCGGATCAAAGGTAGATGAGAAACCAACTGAGGCCATTTGACTTGCACCGAATGGATTCATATTTGATGGAGAGTTTGTCATGGATTGGCTTGTTGAATTGGAAGATACATTAGAGCTACTTCCAAAAGGATTCATATTCATTGGATTTCCAGACTGCATTGGATTGCCTGCAGGGTTTGCTTGGCCTGAGTACCCTGCAGTGCTCTGTTGTCCAGCCGAGGCCTGGGGGTTAAAGGGGTTTGGCATTCCAGATGGCCCTGACAAGGGATTGGAGTTAGTATTATTTCCAGAGGATGCTGACGTAAGAGAGGAAGATGAAGAGACACTTTGAAAACCAGCATTATTCATCTGAGTTTGGGCAGCGAAAGGATTCATAGCGCCCACACCAGTCATGCTACCGATGTTTGCAGGATTTAATCCTAAGAAACCGGAAGTTGCTCCAGAACCGGAAGTCTGTCTCCGGTGTCCTATTGAAGGAGACTGAAAACTTGCATTTCACGATGATAAATTTTGTAGGGATTTTTTTAAAAATATGATAACATTATTCGAAGATAATAGAATGAATGCGAAGCACATAACAGTGATAGGAGTGTGTCTATTCCGTACATCATTGGAAAACATATTTTGTTGGCCGTACGCTGTTTATGTGAAATCGTTCCAATTTGAAGATAAATTTACGGTGCCTGAAACTCAAGTGAGGATGTAGCTTTTCATCCTACACCATGTCACCGTTGTGAAATAATATATCATTTCGTTATTTGAAATACCATTTTATGATGCACATTAAAATGAAAAAGAAGAACGAGTATGCATCGCCTCGTTATTACTTTCGTCATCATTCCTCATGCGTTCGTTACACAAGCTTATGCAATATTCAAGAAAGTCCAATATTTGCCGTTGTATTTAAGTTAAAACCTTCAAATATATAAGCAAAGATTCCAGGAAAAGTATATACGTTTGAGGGAAGAAAGATTAATAAATACTCGATACTACTCTTCCAGCAGGATACCGTGTTCTGATGTGATTCATCTACGAGTTATCAAATTTAGAAAAAATTGGTAAACATATCATTTGAAAGAAACGTGCAAGACGAGAAAGAAGTTTCTGAATTTTCAGGAGTTCATCATGAAATTCCAATTTTGACTGTCGCCACATAATTAATTTTCACACTTTGTGCAACACATTCCATATGTGAATTAAAATAGATTTGCTGTAACAAAAGGCACATATTAAATCATCATCGGTATTTATACCCTAGTAATAGCCCTAATTCTTCACTCACTCTTACCTTCATAGCTCCTCCCTAATCCCCCCTGAAGGAGGGTTATAACGAAAAGAAGGGAAAACCACTTCATGATGTTCTAATCTTTCAAGATTGCGATTGTAACAACGGATCAGAGACAATACATGCAGATGACAGATATAAAGGGTGTGTGGAGGATTATCTTAGGCATGACGCCGCTCTTTGTTATCGTGAATGAAAGGCTGACCTCACCTATCACTACTGACCATTATTCTGTTGGACAGAAATATCTAAATCCAGTAAGTGGACATCTGCCGACCTTCACACCTGAATAGTGGTTCGTTTCTAGGTGTGCCTTATGTAACACATATCACAGCGGTATTAAGAATAGTAGTAAGTGTTCACGGTCATTTCAACTTTATCGTAAGACCGAAGATCACTTACATACGTAAGAAATATAAAACTGCTTAAAGAATTAAAAATTACAATCGACCACACAAGATAATACTCTAATACACAGCTACGGGATTGTCACCAACTTCGAAATTAAAAACACGCTTACTGGCGCTGGCCGTCCACTCCCCTTAGATTATCTTATGACTCGTGCAACATACGGACAGGAGCACTTCGCAGAGCACTGGGTTATACTAAGCAATGCCAAATATCAATTAATTTACTGCACGTTGATTATACCTTTTGTGATAATTGTCACCATATGTTTAATATGCCTCTATGGGATGCGATCGCCATTGTAAATATTTCGCCGTTGGTTACTTGTCTTAAATTCATACAAGATTCAAGAAAGAACGGATACTGCACTGCAGGAAAATTTCATGTAACTCGCAGTCATATTTTTTATTTTTCTAATTAGTTTGCAATGTAGTGGGTATCGTTAATTTTGTCAAAAATCACATCAGAAAACAGGTGAATGCTTATATAAATAATTATCAGAAGGGCAATGATCTGCTGTGTCGTTCGTGTGTCACATATCGAAACTTTTTCTGTTTGTAAATATGTGTAACAGATCAGGATTGTTACTATTTATTGGTGCATTGTGTTTTCTCTAGGATTTCCATGAAATATCTCCCCTGCCATATTACGAATACCAAATATTTACTTAATCTTAAGTGATTCAACGAAATAATATAATTGCTCCTCGTACTATATCATTACTTTCATTACAGACAAAATAAGCAAAATTATGGCTAAGACGCCGCCCCATCAAAAACATAGCCATAATGCTTCACTTAAAATCCAGGTAATATATCCTGTTTAATGTTCATATAAGACAGTGACAAAATAAGAAGCATAGCTCTCAATTAAAAGATAACAAATAATCATTCGGATACCATCATACTTGTTTTATTTTCAATGCAATGAATACGTTCTTCGGTGGGGTTTCTAGATGTGCAGGTTGGTTGAGTTTGGAGTGGATGCAGGCACTGAGGTGATTTTTGTCGGGCTATTTGTAGTAGTTGGAGGTGGTGGAGTGGACATGGACGCTGTCGATTCTGTCACTGTGGATTTCTCCGTCAAGGAAGCTTCATAAGTATTCAAAGCGGAGCTGGGAACGAAATTCATTTGCATGTTGTTTACTGCCACTGGATCGAACACAGGCATGGGAATGTTTGAATTCTTATTTGGCAGTTGTAGATTAAAGAACGTGCTACCCTGTGCCGCAACAGAACCGTCAACACCGGTAGAGTTGAATATGTCTAGTGCACTAAAGTGCATGTTTTCCTGATTTACCTCATTGGGATTGAACACCTTAGCATTACCACTTAGGTATATCTGTCCTGGAATGAATTCAGAGTTGTACTGACTAAAACCAGAAGATGTCATGTTAATGTCCTTGTTTTTATCCACAGGTAGAAAAGGCGGCATGAAATTCATGTGCATATCATTTATTTTTGTTGGGTCGAAATTAGTTTCAGTCGTCTTTGCTAAATCGTACCCAGGATTACGATTGAGCATATTAGAAGGATCAAAGTTCATTTGTACACTGTTCACGTCATTTGGATTGAAGACAGCGGTATTTACATCCGAGGGATCAAATCTCCCGCCAAACGTCGACCCTCCAGTACCCCCAAGAATACCCATCCCCAAAAATGCTGACATATTATCACTGACGGAAGGTTTTGTTGAAGTATTTACTTGCTTATCATCAAGAGTATCTACGACAGCCGCCTGATTGACTTTGTTTGCATCAAACACTCCGGTAAAAATAGAATTATCCATCATGTTCAATGCACCAGCGCCAAAGAAGTTCTTGAATGCGTTTGTCGTTACAGTTGACTGATTAGAATCCTGACCTACAAGGACACTGGTCTTCATTGGGTCGAACATAGCACTGCCCGAATTAGCGCTGAAACCCATCTGTTGGTTTAAATCGAAACTCATCTTCGCCTGATTCACATCGGCTGGATTAAACAAACCTTGTGACTGGTCATAATTTGACTGGAGTGCAGTTTGAGATACAGTATTACTTGCCTTGCCACCTTCTCCAGTTATTGCTGACATCATAAGCGACATTCCCGATTGAAATTTCCCCATTTGATTCATCTGAACAGGATTAAATGCGGTATTAGCCATATTATTGTTTTGTAGAGACGGCACCTGGTTATAGCCCATCATAAGAGATCCGGGACTAAAATTCATCATTTGGGCAATACCTAAATTGACGTTGTTTGGGTTGAATAATGGTTCATCAGTACTCGCTGGAGTTGTACTAGAGGTAGTTGCAACGACTGTCGTCACCGGTTGGTTAAATGGCACAGCTGTACTGGATAAAGCCATTGAATGGTTTGAATCACTGGAGATAGGACTGGGTGTTTGTGGTTCAGAAGAATTGCGTTTTACAATGTTTGCTCTATTTTCATAACGAGACGACTTTCGTACAGATTTTGTCTTGCGTATATCTGATAGTGAATTACTTCCTCGCCCGCTATATACAGACATGGATAATGAGTCTGCGTCGAATTGACGTTGAGCAGCGTTGATTTGATCGGGGTTGAATTTCGCAGACTGGAACATGTTGGTAAGGGATAACGCGTTATCCTTGTCATGGATCGGTGACAAAGGTTGTGATTGAAAACCATTCCCAGAATGATGTCGAAGTGATGTTTGGGAAGGTGTGAGTAAGGGTTCTTCTAATGGTTTATTATCAGGGAAACTGGCAGGTGGATCTACACTTTCACTACCTTCATTCTTTATGAACTGTAAATAGGTGCTTGGTATACTGTTTAAAGCCGGACGGTTGAATGTATTTGGATCGTAGCTAGGCCTAAAACTTGTTCGGTCCTCCTGGTTTAGCTGCTGCTTTGGCTGTCCACTGTAACTCATCAACATCTTATTGACTGTATCTGCATTGAACATATTCTTGGGCAAATCCTTATTGTCAGAAGACAGTGGATATATGCCAGGTTGAAATCCACTGCTACCGAACAAGTTGATCTTATCGGGATCGAATGTGAACTTCTGGCCTGAAAGTCCTAAAGGAGTCAGCATTGTGTCAGGCTTAAAGTTGAGTTGACCAGACCCAATATCATACGGTTTCTTCTGCTGTTCTACGTCTGTCTGACTACCAGGTTGTGTGTTCTCGGGTATCTGATTAGCAAAGTTCCATTGATTTGCAGTGATGTAATTTTGCTTTGCCAGGAATGCGTTAGGGTTGTATTGTGATGTTTCCGCTTCTATCGATTCCATCAATCTGTTTGGATCAAACGACGTTTCCACTTTTGAGGCAGATGATTGACCATGGGCTCCTGTACTCTGTAACACTGTGTTAGGAATTACTTGACCGCTGTGGTCGCCTCCGCCTCCATTACTAGGCCTTATAATGTACGCGGGATTTAATTGCGGCTGATTAAGTGGATTTATCAGTTGTGGTTGCTGGTTCGGTGAAGTTCCAATAGTCTGTAGCGAGGAAAGCGATGCCTGACCACTATTTACACTAGGGTGTTGATTGGACAGATTGTTGTAATAAGAATGGTCTGTGCTGCCTTCCTGTTGTGTTTGGGAACCTGTTGTCATCGGTACAGATTGTTGTTGGTTAATTGATCCACTATTTACGCCATATGATAGGTGTGGATTTAGGCCAATATTCGTTGTAACGGGTATTTGTCCCTGGATATGGTCTTGAACATGTGTCTTGCTTTCGGTTTGAATGTGCATCTGATCAGCTGGTGACTGCTTTTTCAATTCCACATTGATTATGTCCGAGAGTGTCTTTAGAGAGTTGGCGTCCATGAGCGCGAGACTTTTGATGATATAGTTAGAGAGTGTGTAAGGATATTTTCCGACATTGTTGCTATAGTAGTCGGGTTGTTGTGTGGGCGGCAAGCGAGTACTGGGTTGTGCTGTCATCCCGACGCTGCCCTTGTTTACAGGATTGAGGTATGGCGGTAGATGGAAAGGTTTCGGGTCATCAATACTTTTGCTTAGATCAAGACCTGGCAGCGGGATGGAACTGCTATCTGTGGGCATTAAGAATATACTCATTGTACATGTGCTAATTTTCATCTTGATAATGAATAAAGAGCGAGTAGGTAACAAATCATATAAGATTAATTGTCGTACACAGTCCTTCGTATGTAAATTATGTGCGAGGAAGTTTTTGGTTTTGGTTATTAACTTTAGTTTGAAACCTACATTTTCAGCTGTCATATGAATAGAAAGGAAAAGAGACGTTTCATGTGGATTAATTATCGATTTAACATTGAAAATATGTTAAAATGGTAAAAGCAACCAGTAGTTTGTACGTAATTCAAATGTTCAAAATTCTAATTTCTATATATAAATTATCGAGCAAACAATATTCTGTTTATGATTTATTTCCACAATTTTTTAGAAAACTATATATCACTTCAAGTCCAAAAAACACGGTAATGATTTGATGAAATATGCTTAAGTAATCGTGAAGTAGAATAATCATGACAAAGTTGATGGTAACCGATTGTTACTGCAGAGAAATGTCTTATTCATTGGTTTATCCTGCTTCTTTTCCTGTAAACATCACATGATACGTTACATCTATGCATACAAATGCAATGTTACTGCAATATTGTACAATCTAGATATCTATCTAAATAGAATACTATATTATGTTTTCCATGATTTAAGTAAAGTTTACTTACCGGAAATCCACATCATTACCATCAGAACGATAACTAAAGTCACCGTATTTTCCATTCTCATATTTCCTTCGGCAATTTATCAATATGAAAGTTCAAGTAAATGTTTTACTCCTGCTTAGAAACTAAGAAAAAATAATTAAGTTTCATCCAGCAATGTGTCCAGTTAACCTTATCGGGAAGTTCGTCATGGTTTATCTCCGTGTCCTGCCATCCCTCTTCACATCATTACTCTGGGAAAGCAGCTGTGTGACTTTATCATCAACTTAAACACGCATTAGATATGCTGTATATCTGTTATAACATCGTGTATGTAGGAAGTCGTCATGATTATAGTCTCAGACAAATGATAGGGAGATGATAAATCTAATCACTTACATCTCTCAAGGTACAATACTCCTTATATATGCTTGACCATAAGTTACGGACCAATCATATCGTAGATTGGGATTAATTTTGTTTGCTGTAATTAAGAAAATATAAAGAAATGTTATTTTACACATCTCGCGAGACTATACAGTCAACAAAAAATGATATTTACAAAGTCAGAAGTGCTGTATCATTAGAGCTACTATTATTCGAATGTCTGTTGACGTTACGCCGCTATTGAGAACATTGACGTTCCGATGTCCTGTTGGCAGTGATGAATTGAACTCGCCTTGCCTGTCTACACAGAAGTTTATCTGCTTTTTCTGTAGTCTTTTGAGGTAATGCCAGTCCTGGGACGCTCGTGAAGATGCTTTGACAAATCCCAAACTTCATACGGTACTTCCTTACTGAAAGTGTTTGCTTAGGATT
Source organism: Ylistrum balloti (assembly GCF_031769215.1). Lineage (NCBI taxonomy): Eukaryota > Metazoa > Mollusca > Bivalvia > Pectinida > Pectinidae > Ylistrum > Ylistrum balloti. The sequence continues at coordinate 99,075 of NW_026782725.1, forward strand.
GCTTTACAGTTTTGAAGGTCACCGTTACGATGAATAGAAAAAATCAGTTGTCCTGCGATATCTCAAATTTGCTTTGGCCAATCAAGCTCAAACCCCCTACAATACTTCCGGATTGTTTTTAAGCTTCGAAGGGCAAAAATTCAAGGTCACTGTTACTATAAATAGAAAAACTCATGTTTGCTTAAGCCAATCAAACCTTATGCAATGCTTCCTTACTAAAATGAGTTTGGATTGCATTTCAGGTATCCGGGTCAAAATTACTGTTACTTTAGATAGAAAATTGGTTTCCGTGACATAACTTGGCCTATCGAACGTTCTTACCGAAAGTGGTGCCTGCTAGACATTCTTTTTCAGACCCCGAAGTCCCATGTTGAGGTTATTATTGCTATAATGGAAAATCCATTGAGTTAAATAACTCGAGTCTGCTGTAGCCAATCTAACTCAAACATGATGCAATGCCTCTTCACCAAAAGTGCCTGTTTGAGATTGTCATTCAGGTCTAAAAGTAAAAAACTATAAGTTAAAATCAGTTTTCCGTAAGATAACTTGAGTTTGCTTTGCCCAAACTAAATCAAACTTAATATAATGCTTCCTTACCAAAACTACTTGCTTGGGAAATTGCTTTTAATAGCCTACGTTCTAAGGTCAATGTCATTTTTATCATAACTAACAAAATTTGTTGAATGTATTTGGTATTACGTTATTTTTTTCGTAACAGTCTTTCTTGACTTTTGTGGCAGAGTGTATTTAAGTTCTTGCCAGTTGCCAGTAATCTGTCAGTCTTGGGTGTGTCTGTAAGGGAGGGTGGGGGATTTACAGCCACATAGCGGGGTCTTTTGTTTCCTTTAGTAATTCTCTGTAGTATCTTTTTAGTTTATTACACAGGACCCTAGTGAATCCATCAGTGGTCTATATGGGAACTTATCGGATCTATGGAGTTAGGTATGTGTGCCTAATCTGTGCAATATTATATCATACTGAGAAAAAGTCTTAGCGGATCGTAAGCCTCAACCGAATTAAGAACTAAGAATAAGTCTGTATTTGCTTAATTTGCTTCTTATCAGAGAAAATAAGTTGCGTCATATTTCGAGTTTGAGGGTGTGTTGGAATAAAAAAAATCCACCAAGAAAATATCAACATGGCAATGTCATCATAATTCAAACTCAATAATTCCATAAAACTAGGCAAAATATGAACAAAAGAAAGATTTACACGCAGTTTCCTGAAAAGGAGAATAGCTTCATGTCGCTCAATGAAATAGAATATTTCTCAATGAGCTAACTAGTGCGACAAGAAAAACCCATAATTTTCATCAACCTGCATTTTGAACCCTTGTTTGCGAGTTTGTCACTCGGTTGATAATGGGAACAGACCCTTGAATATCGAATAAACTGTGGCATGTAAATACCACAGGTTGGAGATGCAAGGGATGCAAGGAATTGCTATCTAGAAATAGAAAATTCACCATAGGCAAGTTGAAATCATCATGTTTATTATACAGCTTGATGGAAAGCTGTCCGTATTTGTTTGGTTGTAGCTGATGTAGAAGAGTCTGTCGTATCTTTGTTTCTGATCTATGATTTAAGTTCTGGGGGATATATACGATAAACGTAGTCAATAAATTTCTTTTTATTTTAAAGACCTGGTAAGGTCTATGTAACCTGTTTTGATAAGCTCTTCAATAAATTCAGCTTCGTATGAAAACAAAAACAAGTCAGCCAACATAGGTGGACAGTTGGTTCCCATCGGTATGCCAATAGTCAGTTGGAAGATCTTGCCACTAAACCGGACGAGTTCGTCCTCTGTATATTTCTTCTTTGATTTGGATGTAAATTTTATTAATTCATTTTAGAATGGTGTATGGTGGTGTACAGGGTGGAAAAAAGTATAGAAAAAAAAGAGATTTTTACAGCTGTTTACAATGTTATAACTAATTGTCAAATCTAAAAACCTTAATAATAATTGTAGATGTCCAAAGTATCAACTATATAGTTAATATAGCTGATGTTGACGGTTAATAAACGTGTATTGATTGAAGAATTATTTTTGAAATCGAAGAAAAAACCGATATATTAATGAATGATAATGCGTTGAAATCAAATCAATGCTAACAATAATAAATCTTTGGTAATACCAAAGTTTATTCAAACACTTGTTGACCTAATGAGGTATGTATTCCAGGAGCGACCGATGACTGTTAGGATAAGCAGAACGATATCAAAGACAGAAGGTTGGAACGCTTGGAATCAACAGTGATAAGGTAAATAATAGAACAAAGGATCTTTGTCGTTTACAAGCGATCCCTGGGTTTTTTATCTTTCTTTTTTCTTTCTGCTTTTTTACCGCAATGTTCAACCGAGGGTGAGTTTCTTTTTTGCTGATGAAATTTCTAAAGAGAGTTTTGGCGAAGGCAGCAATAGTTCATTTGACCAAAATAAATACTATCAACTGAAACTGCAGGGGTTCTAGATGCAGTTCTTGGTCTGAGGAATAGATAATGGCATTTAATAGAAGATCTTAGGAAAGGCAACATTTTCCTCTTGATCCCAATGATATCAATTATTTTGGTTTGCATTTTTAGTATCGACATGGCTGTTTACGTTTTTAACGAAAGAGTTCAAAGTTTGAACAAAACCGATGCTTATTTCTACAAATGAAAAACAGTATCCAAAACTCACAAGATATATAGGATCAATGACATTGTAATTAATAATGGTTGAAAGGATCAGAACAGAAGCTGAGCTCTCGATATCATTGATCAGACAACCAGGAACCGAATGATAAATGAAATTTATAGAGATATCGCTTTGAAATTAAATTAATGAATGGTGAAAAAACTATGCAATATGATAAATTGAGAAAAGAAAACCCTCATCAAATGTGGCAAAATGGGATATCTCATAAGCAATGATAAAAGATGCTAGAATAAATGGTAATTATGAATTGGCATATTGCATACCTTGCTTTCTCTCACAGTGACGCTTGGTGAGTAGAGGGCGGGTGTGTAAGAGAGGGCGTGTCCGTACGTAAAAGAGGGGTTTCTGTGAGGTGGCGTTAGTATTTGTGTATAAGAGTTAAACGGAGATTTGTTTTTCAAAAGCTAGTTCATTTGACCTTTAATCCGTGCTTAAATAATTTGATCCAAATTTTCTGTCGATACGAAGATTCGGCTCAAATTCCGTTGCTTATATTTACTTTAACATATGACATAAATATGAATAAAAATACTTAAAAGTTAACTAAGAAACAAAAGCATATACATTTTAATAAGATAATCTTTTTTTCTTCTGTCGTAGATTTCTAATAGTGCGGTTACTGTGTGGGCATTTCTGGTCCCATACCTGGAAGCCTCATGACTTGCTTATCATCAGAAGATTTACCGTTTGGTATCTTGTTAAGGTTAGCGTCTTCTTTCTTTTTTGTTGAATAAATCATGGATGAAGTAGGTGTTATGATAACTGCAGCTGATATCTTGGTTTCCGAGGTGGTTGGGAGCGTTGTTGAATTGGCTGACGTAGTGGGAAGGTCAGTTGATAACATAGTAGATGATGTTGTCTTTTGCTTTTCGAGTAGTCTCATATAATTTTGATATAGCTTTGCAAATGTAACCACGTGCTCGTTTGGCTTTAATTTACCATTCCCATTCATGTCATTGAATTCTTTGAGAAGAAGTTCGAGAGGGACTGGTTGCACAACATTGTTCGGGTGGACATTTGTCTGGGGAATAATTTGGTGTGGTCTGCCTGAATCCGGTGGTCCGAAATACATCGGTAGAACTGGTTCCATGTCATTATGTGCATGAGCAATGGGATTGCTGGGTTCTATAATCATACCTTCAATATACGACTGCATAGGTCGTTCATGAAGCGGTATAGCATCCACGTGGACAGCGTCAGCCACTATGTGAAAGTTACCATTCAGAAGATGTTTAAGCATTCCCAACATAGGTTCGCTGTTCTTAGTAAGGGTCCATTTGATCTGTCCAGGCTTGGAAGCCATGACAGGGGATCCTTGACCATACGTTACTTTGCCGGGTTTCATATAGCTGTCATGCACTAATTGCGAAGCAAGCGATATGCCAGCAATACCGGATGATTCAATTCCTTCGTGTGAAAAAGGACTGGATGGAAAACTTGACTTCTGAAACATGTTTTGATAAGGTTCATCTAGATGTGCAGCCGATGGTCCAATATTGGCATGAAGAAAGCGTCCAGCTGACATATAATTCGGTCTAGATTCAGTCACCAAATTCCCTAAAATAGAAACAAAAACCATATATTATTTGGCGTGATATTGAATGATACACAAACGAAATGGCATCAACTAGTATGAATATTAATTTAGGATACCCATTTTCATAATGGATTTTTGTATGTATTATTGATTACACATCACATTGTGGGTAGCATTTGGTAAGTATCAATATGATGTATGTTTATCGGTAGCTATTCTAAAGTTTTATATATATTTCTACAAAATTTACCTGCTGCAAGTGACAAAAAGACGGAGAGGATGGCCTGTGACATAGCGGAGTCATACATTGTACAGCGAGCTTTGACGTGTACGTGTTTGGTAAGGTCTCTTTATAATAAAGTAACTTGGCGTAGTGGAAACAGGTGCAATTAACGTCACTGGACAGCAGACTGATATGGTATCTTTTGAGTTTCTCACGACACACGAATACTGATATTATATTCTTATCAAATATGGCAAACTCGCGAAAATGACGGAGTACCTAGGACAAGCCAAGTTGTCATTTATTCATAAAGCAATGTTGATCCAGTATTTTTATGAATTATATAAGATATTTCATAAAATATATAGGATATCATATCAAGCACATATGTATATAAACTCGTTTAATTTTCTTTATAACATGTCTCATATTATTTCATGAGATATATATATTTATTATGTTTATTATATAAGATTTCTCATAAAGTAATTAAGATATATCAAACATGGTGTAAGGTATCTCATTAAGCAAATAAGATGTCTTGCAGATTTTCATTTAGCACAGGATCAGCGTTGTTTCACGAATACCTGACAACTTGACTTGACATAAGCAGATAAAACATATGGTCAGCAAAATCTAGTGTTTTTGATAAAATACTCAAAATATGCATCTATTAAGTAAGTTTTTGCTTTTTTAAGTATCAGATTACATATCTGATACATATTTATCGTTATTCATAATAATTCGTAAATACTGAGTTTATGGCTCCAAATGACGTCCGTCCGTCTGAACAGTGGATGAAATTATTTCTAGTTTGTGATTACAGGACCACGACACCAGGTTGTCAAAAATCCTTACTAGAATTGACTTCTGTTAACTATTATACAGAAGACTTCGCACTTGTATATATAATCGTAACGTCGAGTAAGGTGGGGCAACTCTCCATGGTTTTGTGTAGCAGTAAGGGAGATAAGGCAAGTTTCAGATGTTCGCTTTTGATGACAGAATTACATGAGACATACAAATTACTACCGATGAAGGGAAGGTGTGAACGACACACTTACTATAGTATTGAACAAAGTACTGATACTATTGTATTGAAGTATTCAAATAATCGAGTCAAGTATACAACGACCTCTGTGATTGGTCGGGGGCGGAGTTTAGACAACCTGAATAGTTGATCTGACACCCAATTTGTACCGGTAGGCGGAGTTAATGTACACTATCAGTTACATAACAATTACGAAGTAATCGCTGGAAAAATGTCCGACGACGGCAACAGTACGCAAAATTTTCTACGTCAGATTGACCCAGGGTTGGCGAAATATGCGTCAGAATTCAAGGAATGTGATGTCAGCAATCTTAATACCTTGCGATATTTATTACCAAGTGAGGTAAATTCCATGGAAATGCCACAGGTGTACAAACGAATGGTGATAGATAAGATCATTAACATGCAAACGCCAGAAACTAAAAGTGCATTTAAAAAGAAAATGACGGCAGATGCCGGCACGGCCGCATCACATCCACCTAAACGGCTGAAGTTTGAAAACACTGTTAGTAGTCCCGGTATTGACGTTACGGATGCAGCAAAATCCGACTCGGGGATTTGTGGATCGACGCAGAATGACAGTTACCTTAAAAAAAACTGGGTCGTCTGAGAGACGAAAAGGAAACACTTGTGATTTTGCTTTCTCACAAAATCTAGTAGAGAAT